>NW_006921865.1:4500570-4502032 GCF_000298275.1 Orycteropus afer afer | reverse complement strand
AACTCAGCAAAAAAAAAAAAAAAGACAAACAATGAAAGAAAAAAAAAAAGAACTGGCAAAAGACTTTAATGGACATTTTACTAAAGAAGAAATCTAAATTAGCCAACAAGCACATGAAACGATTCTCAAGCTTATTAGTCATTTTGTTGTTGTTAGGTGCTGTCAAGATGGTCTTAATTCATAGCAACGCTATGTATAACAACACACTGTCCAGTCATACACCCTCCTCACAATAATTGTCATGCTTGAACCCATTGTTACAGCCACAGTGTCAATCCATCTTGTTGAGGGTCTTCTCCTTTCTCACTGATCTTCCACTGTACACAACGTGATAACCTTCTACAGGCACTAGGCCCCTTCTAACATCATGACCAAAATATGAGTGACGAAATTTGGCCATTCTCACTTCTAAAAAACATTCTGGCTATACTTCCTCCAAGACAAATGTGTTCATCCTAACAGTCCATTATAGCTTCAGTATTCTTTGCCAATACCATAATTTGAAAGGGAAATTCTAATGAAAACTACAATGATATATCACTTTCCTCTCACTAAGAAAGCTAATTAAAACAAAAAAATAGGTTTTAATGAGGAGAAATAGGAATTCTCATCTATTGATGATGGAATTGTAAAATGGTACAGCACTGTGGACACTTTGGAAGTATCTCAAAAAGTTAAATGTAAAATCAGCATATGATCCAGCAACTCCATTCATAGGTATGTACCCAAAAGAATTAAAAGCAGTAATTAAAATGTAATTGTACACCAATGTTCATTACATCACTAACCTTGAGTTTTTGAGATAAAATATCAATAGTCATCATTTTTTAAATATATTGTTGAATTTTGTTTGCTAATATTTTGTTAAGGATATTTACATATATATTTATAAAGCATTTTGATATGTATTTTTCTTGAAATTTTTTGTTTCCTTTTTTAATGCAAATAATGCTAACTTCATAAAATAAGTTGGGAAATGTTTCTCTTGTTCTGCAGAAGCCTTTTGTCCTTTGATATTACTGCTTTTTAAATACCCAGTCAAACATAACAATAAATTAGTCTGGGCCAATAAATATATATATTTTTTGTAGGAAGATATTAGTTTTAAAAAAGTCACTTTTAAGAATAGTTTTACAATAGTTTTATTTCCTCTCTTGCTTTGATATATTAAAGTTATCAAAGAAATTCCCCATTTAACCTAAGTTTAGAGTTTATTGTCAATAAGATGTTTAAAAATGGTCCTAATTAATTTATAATATTTATGATATCTAAAGTAATACTCCTCTTTCATCACTCATATTATTAATTTGTATCTCCTCCTTTCATATAATTTCCTTTGAGATCTAAGTGAGAGTCCATTGCTTTTATGAATTCAATAAAATAGTTTTTTATTTTATTAATTTTTTTCTCTTTTCTATTTTTTTTTTTTGTCTATTTTGGTTTGTATAGTTTCTATTTTTTC
>NW_006921865.1:4460956-4500470 GCF_000298275.1 Orycteropus afer afer | reverse complement strand
ACCCCTCCTTGGGTTTCTGAGGCAGTCTCACTACGGACGTAGACTGCCCAACCTTCCTTCCGAGGAGTGGCTGGTGAGTTTGAACCACCAGCCTTCTGGTTAGCAATCAAGTGCCTTAGGCACTACGCTACCAGAGCTCCCAAATTTCTTATAGATTTTATAAGTAGTTTTTATTGCTATTTCTCCAAGCCTACTATTTTTTTTTTCCCCCTTCCATAGTATTTATTCCAGGAACTCTGGTGGTGTACTGCCTAAGACATTTGACTGCTAACCAGAAGGCTGGCGATTCAAACCCACCAGTCACTCCTAGGAAGGAAGATTGGGCAATCTATTTCTGCAGTGATACTGCCTCAGAAACCCAAGAAGAGGTCACTATGAGATGGATCCAACTCGACAGAAGTGAGTTTTGGAATATATATCTCATTGTTTACCTTATCCAGTTAAGTTACTTAGTGCCAGTCTCACAAGAATATGCCACAAATGGGATGGCCTTAACAAACAGGAGTTTGTTCTCTTACAGTTTGGGAGGCTAGCAGTCCAAGTTCAAAGTGTCAGCATCTATGGGCTGTGTGAAAGCCCCTCGACCTTAGGCTTTGGCTTTGCCACTTGCTTCCGGCCCACTGAAGCTAGAGGCATCTCTTCACTCAGGCAACTACCTGCTGCTGAGGCTAACAAGCCCAAGGTCGACAAATAAAATAGCACAGTGCTAATGTTACCAAACTACATGGAAGGCCATAAATTCAAGTCTATTGAAAATCCCAAGGTTGACAGAGCATGGCAGGCTGCTGAATAATGACACGGCTATATACAGGGTTCAAGCGTGCCATACGCTAGAGACCATTTCCAAAGCTTCTTATATACGGGAAGCAGACCACATTCCAAAGGCAGCTACTCAGCTGCTCACAGTAGATTCCATCATGGAGTTGATTACCAGCTTATCATGGGGAATACTGCATCCAGCTGCCCAGCCACTCACCCAGGCCTAGCCAAGTTGACACACAAATTTAACCATCACATCCGGTGAATTTTTTTTTGTTTTTTTCAGATATTGGACTTTTTATCTTTGAAAGTTTCATTTTTGTTCTTAAATCTTCCATTTCTTTTGTCATTATATTAAAGTTTTCCTTTAAATCCTCAAACATATGTATAGCTGTCCTTTAGAAGATGTTATATGTTAATTTCATAATTTGTGTCACGCCTCTTTTTTCAATGACTGATTTTCAACATTCTAAGAGTCATTCTTTCTTGATTATTCTTCTGTATGATAATCTTTCATTGAATTGTACTCATTAGATTGTTACATTGTAGAATTCTTAGATTATGTATTCTTCCATTAAAAAGTGAGAGATTTAGTTTTGTTAACAAAAAATAGTTCTATAAAATTTAGATCAAATATCTTGAAGCTGTTTTTTTTAAGTATATGCCATATGGTTTATAATAGATTTCACTCAAGATATGGCTAAGTAATATGACTTAGGTATGACCGTTGTGATGTCACAACGAAACTCTATACTTGGGATTACTGGTAAATCAATTCTTTTTACTCCTATTGTTTACTAGGAATTTTCCAGTTTAGAGCTGGATTTCTCTCTCTTTTTTTTTTTTTTTTTTCTCCCTAGTCTTTAGGAGTCTCACTCACCCATGTGTAGCTTAGTATTCAACCAAATCCTAGGCAGATTTTTGTAACTATGCAAATATATGTGTATTCCTCTCAACTAATCTGCCCTACAAATTCAATTTGTCTCAGTTTCTCACATGCTGGTCTTCACTGATTCAAATTACTTAAATCAATGTGCTCTGTTTAGTTTTACCTACTCTATTCAACATGTGAAAAATGGCCACTCTCTGAAAGTTGAGGAAATTGTATGCCTCTTTCTATTTACTTGTCTTTTCTAAGGGATCATAGTCGTCCAATGGCTGCTCTTTAATGTCTGCAAACAAGTGTTTCAGATATTTTGTCCATATTTCTACGTTTTTGTCAGACATTAATGCCCAGTGTTAGTTACTATGGAATGAACAAAAGTGTCAAATTTGTTTCAAAACTCAAGCAAAACATTGACACTAAAATCCAAATATATATGTTTTACTAAAATCCAAATACATATGTTTTAAAAGTTGTAGATTAGTTTCACTTATGTTTAGTGATGTAAAACTCCTTAAGTGATCAGCAAATAAAATTAGCCATAAGGAACAGCATGGTGTATATTTCATACATGCAAAGACAGCTCTAAATTAGGAAATCTATTAATATAATTCAAAATATTAATAAAATAAAATGAAAATTATGATCACCCCTACTAATAAATTATTCTGATAAAAATCCATTATTCAATTTTTAAAATGTTTTTAATAAAATAAAAATACATGGACTTACAAAAGATATGTCAACCTAAAAGTCATTATTTCATTCAGATGTCTACTATGATTATTCTCATTTATTATTTCCAAGACACTAGAATATGCAATTGAGAATATGAATAAAATATATTGAATAGCACATAAAATTATCACTAAGTCTAGATGATTTCATTGTTTACATAACTTTCTTAAAAGATTGTATTAAAAAAAGTCACATAAACATTTAGAGAAATTATTATGGCAACTGGATTCAAAATTAACATAAAGATGCCAAAGCCTTCCAGTATATAAAATACACTAGTTGAAAATAAATGAAATGGAACACTTCATTTACAATAATAGCATATACATAAAATGGAAATTTAAAAATCAAGAAAAACCTACATAAAAGTACATTTTAATACCATGAAAAACAAACATGATTGGAAATAATGGGAAAGAATACATTAATAAGGGTTAATATAATAATATAATATAATAATAGTTTCAAGTCTCCCACAGTACATCTATGTCTGCCATATTTTGAATAGACTTGTGTTCTGGTTACCTAGTGCCGCTCTGACAGGAATATATACCACAAATGGAATAGCTTAACAAACAGGAGTTTACTCTCTCACGGTTTGGAGGCTTTAAGTCTGAGTTCAAAGTGCCAGGCTCTAGGGGCTGGCTGAAACCCCCTCGACCTTGGGTTTCAGCTCTGCCTCTTGCTCCTGGCCCACTGAAGCTAGAGGCATCTCTTCACTCTGGTAACTACTGGCTGCTGAGGCTAACAAGCCCAAGGTTGACAAGTAAAATGGCACAGTCCCAATGGTACCAAACCACATAGCAGGCCATTGATTCAAGTCCATTTAAGTCCCAAGGTTGGCAGAGCATGGTAGGCTGCTGAACAACAACACGGCTACATACAGAGTCCAAGTATGCCATATGCTAGAGACTATCCCCAAGGCTTCTTCTTATATACAGGAAGCAGACCACATCTCAAAGGCAGCTACTCAGCTGCTTGTAGCAAATTCCACCATGGAGTTGATTACCAGTCTCATGGGGAATAATTACTACCACCTGCCCAGCCACTCAAACAGGCCCAGCCAAGTTGACATACAAATTTAATTACTACACCATGATTCATGAGATGTCATTTTCAGCAAAGTTGGCTCCTACTCTCTATTTATATGTATTCTCTGAGACTAATTCTTCCCTTGTCCTTGGATAAAATCAAGGTAGGTCCATTAATTTTTTTGTCATTTTAGGTGATAAAATTCCCTTGGTTGAATAATCAATATATGGTGTATAGGGTAATAAGCAAACTTTAAACTTTGTTCAAAGTTATAGGTATTCTCTAACTCAGTTTGACTTGTTGAGTGTGATCCACTTTGGAGATAAGTGATTTAATTACCATGCTTCTTGTTGTTCTGATTTAATTTGTATCATGCTTGATTGTCGTAAGTTTTCATATCTCCAAGACCAAAATAGGTAAGAAGGAAAAGAGAAAAAAAGTTATCTTTATTTGAGCAATAGTCTAATAAACTGACATAATTCTCTTTTGGCCTGGCAGGTGTTTATTACTAATTCCTTCTCAGCATCCTATTCTGAGTTCTTTAGAGAACCTGCTATTACTGGTACCTCTGATTGCAGTTTTCTTTATATAAATAGTACACTCTCTTTAACCTCAAAAGTGTTTCAATTTGCCCCATGCTTCTAGGATTCACCTTCATTTGTATTCTCTATTTGGAAGAAAAAAATTCTTGGCATATATTGAAAAAGTATAATCTGTGAGATATACTACCGATGTGAAAAAAATAAAAAATTGCACATGGGAGTATAATTTATATATTAACATTTGTGAAAGCCTAAAAGGAATATTGCTGGATACATCAGAAAATTTTAACAGGTTCAGTTTTGTGAAGCCAGGAGGCTAGAAAATAAGATCTTTCATGGCATAATTGTTGTACCTTTATTTTGCTCAATGTTCATGTACTGTTGTCATTACTTGTGAGTTGCCGTTGAATTAATTCCAATTGATGGTAACCTCATGTGTGTAGAGAAAACTGCTCCATAGAATTTTCAAGACTGAAACATTTCAAAAACAGATCACCAGGTCTTTCTTCTGAGGTGCTCCTGGGTGGGTTCAAACAGCCAACCTTTTGGCTAGTAGTGGAGCACACAACAATTTAAGCCACACAGGGACTTCTATTTAAAAATAAATGAAATAAGCTATTTTATTACATATGTTGTTGTTGTTGTTGTTATGTGCCATCAAGTCGGACTTGACTCAGCGACCCCTCCCTGGGTTTCCGAGGCAGTATCACTATGGAAGTAGATTGCCCCATCTTCCTTCCGAGGAGTTGCTCGTGGGTTTGAACCACCAGCCTTCTGGTTAGCAGTCAAGTACCTTAGGCACTATGCTACCAGAGCTCCTAATAATTTTATTTATATATATGTATGTATACATATGTATTACATAAGTATACATACATATATATAAATTAAATTATTTTGAAATTATCTTTATTTAATCCCATATTTTAGTATAAGCATACAGATTTTTTCTTAGTATCAAAATGAGAAAAATGAAAATATATAATAATTAATCTTCACTAAAATAACTACCATTTAATGACTGCTTAATAGGTGTCAGGAATTTAAATAAATTATTTATACTCTTTAAAAAAGGTATTATAATTCATATGGTTTGGATTAAGAAAATGAAAATCAAAAAGTTATGCAGTTTGTTCAAGGTCACAAAAATCATTAAAAATAAGCAAGGTATTAATCCAAATATATCTATTTCTAAAGCATTCACTTATCTTATGACACTCTTCTCTCATCTAGAAAGCAATTAGAAGAACAAAGCAAACAGCATCTTTTAGCAATCAGCCATTTGCTTTTTTGGAAAGGAAACTGAAACCCTAAGTGCAGAGATTTGAGGGAGGATTAAATCAGAAAGAGAACCATGATTTTTTTTTTTTTTTTAGATCAGCCATGAATAAATTAATTGTTCTTTTATTATACATCAGATATCTAAAAAAAAACCTAAAATTAGGACAAAATATGAATGCATACATTTCTTGTCATCAAATCCCCTAGTTCCTGAAGTGGCTATGTAGTGTGGGAAACCCAATGTGAAAGCAGAGTGGCACATGTTTCAAAAATAATAAGAATTTTCAAGATGGATACAGCTGAACACTAAATCAAGCATAGGATCCTTCTGGGTATGGTGGTTTAGTGACTGCATATTTTGCATGTTTGTGAAGCTGACCCTGCCCCTTACCCCCTCAGTCTAATATACACCTAGTTTAGCCAACATCTCTTCACATTAGTTAGTAGAAAAATATGCTGTCATTGCACACACTGAGAAAAAAAATATAAGGTATTTGAAATACCACTCTTTTATCTCCTAGAACATTTCTTCATAATTCCATTTGCTATTTTTCCTTTCTTTTGCCACATTATTGATACAGAAATATATCAGGGCTTCAGCCTTACTTCTCTTTTCTTATCTATCTACAGTCCTTCAGTTCATAATTTCATCTAGTCTCATAATTTTAAATACCATCTATAAACTGGTAACTCCAAATTTTTCTTTCTTTCCCACATCTCTATCTGCCTACTTAATCTCTCTATTTTTATACACGTGCAAGAGGTGATTTAATACAAAAATACTAACCTGAATCCATGATATTCTCCCTCCTATAAAGAAAACAATAAGAAAAAAAAAAAAAAATTCACCACTCAATCTGAAGCTTCTCATCTCAGTAGATGCAGATCAAAGCTTCCAATAACATAAGATAGAAGTGTGAATTCATTCTTCTTCTTTTTTTTCAATCTACACAACCTGCCCCCAGGCATCAGGGAGCAGAGCAGAGTCAGACACAGCTGGCCAATGGAACAGGTAAGGCAGGTGGGGGAGGACCCCAGAGGCAGGGTGCAGCAGCAGACTAGGTTGGCAGGAATAGGTAGGGTGAAGTCCAGAGAGTGAGCAGAGTAGTCGGAACACCTAAAGTAGATGAATTATCTGTTGGTCTGTGGTACTATGGTGGCTTGAGTGTTGCTGTGACTCTGGAGGCTGTGTCAGCAGGGGTGTCCATGGTGGACCAGTTTCAGTGGAGCTTCCAGACTGAGGCAGACTTGGAAAAAGGAAGAGGCCATCCCTTTCTCAAAGAATTGACCAGAGAAAAATTCTATGAATAGTATTGAAACAGTGTCCAATATATTACTGGAAAATTTTAAGAGTAGTCCCGAAACATTGTCTGATATAGTGCTGGGAGACCAGCCCCTCAGGTCAGAAATTACTCAAAATATGACTGTAAAAGAGCTGCCTCATCAGAGTAGAGCCTTCCTTAATGATATGGATAAAGTAGAGCTTTTGGGTCCTCCATTTGCTGAAATGGCACAACTCATTATGAGAAGAAACAGCTGAAAATACCCACTGATAACTGGAATATGAAATGTACAAAATATGAATCTAGGAAAATTGGAAGTTGTCAAAAATGAAATGGAACACATAAAGATTGATATCCTATGTATCAGTGAGTTGAAATATACCAGTTTTGGTCATTTTGAATCAGATAATCATATGACTTACTATGTTGGGAATGAAAAATTGAAGAGGAATGGTGTGGCATTCATTATCACAAAGAATGTGTCAAGATCTATCCTGAAGTACAATGCTGTCAGTGATAGAATAACATCCATATGCCTACAAGGAAAGCCAGTTAACTCTATTATTCAAATTTACATAGTAACCACCAAAGCCAAAGATGAGGAAATTGAAGATTTTTAGCAACTTTTGCATTCTGAAATTGGCCAAATATGCGATCAAAATGTGCTGATTATCATGGATGACTGGAATGCAAGTTGAAAACAAAGAAGTTGAAAAATTTGGCCTTGGAAATATAAATAATGCTGGAGATCGTGTGATAGAATTTTTCAAGACCAATGACTTATTCATTGCGAATACCTTTTTTCAACAACACAAATGGCAGCTATAAACATGAACTTCACCAGACGGAGTGCACAGGAATCAGACTGACTACATTTCTGCCAAGAGGGGATGGAAAAGCTCAATATCTTCAACCAAAAAAAGGCCAAGAGCTGCTTATGGAACCGACCATCAACTACTCATTTGGAAGTTCAAGTTGAAGTTGAAGACAATTAAAACAAGTCCACAAGAGACAAAATATAACTTTGATCGTACCCCTCCTAAATTTAAATAATAGATTTGTTGCATTGAACACCATTGATTGAAAACCAGAAGAACTGTGGGATGACATCAAGAACATCATACATGAAGAAAGCAAGAGATCATTATAAAGACAGGAAAGGAAGAAAGGACCAAAATGGATGTCAGAAGAGACTCTCAAACTTGTCCTTGAGTGGAGAATAGCTAAAGAAAATGGGAGAATTGACAAGATAAAAAAGCTAAACAGAAGATTTCAAAGAGCAGCTAGAGAAGACAAAGTCAATTACTATAATGAAATGTGCAAAGACATGGAGTTGGAAAGCCAAAAGGGAAGAACACGCTCAGCATTTCTCAAACTGAAAGAACTGAAGAGGAAATTTAAATCTCGTATTGCAATATTGAAAGATTTTATGAGCAAAATATTGAATGAGGCAGGAAACATCAAAAGAAGATGGAAGAAATACAGAGTCACCAAAAAAAAAAAAAGAATTGGTTGATGTTCGTCCATTTGAGGAGGTGGCAAATGATCAACAATCTATGATATTAAAGGAGGAAGTCGAAGCTGCATTGAGGGAAGTGGTGAAAAACAAGGCTTCAGTAATTGACAGGATGCCCATTGAGCAACTAGAGGCTCTCACTCATCTATGACAAGAGATTTGGAAGACAACTACCTGGCCAACTGACTGGAAACGATCCATATTTGTACCCATTCCAAAGAAAAGTGATCCCACACAATGTGGAAATTATTGAACAATAATTGAACGATATCATTGAAGTAAAATCTTACTGAAGATAATTCAAAAACGGCTACAGCAGTATATTGACAGAGAACTTCCAGAAATGCAAGCTGGATTCAGAAGAGGCCATGGAACAAGTGATATCATTGCTGACATCAGATGGATCTTGGCACAAAGAAAATAATACCAGAAAGATGTTTACTTGTGTTTTATTGACTATGCAAAGGAATTTGATTGTGTGCATCATAACCAATTATGGATAACATTGAGAAGAATGGGAATTCCAAAACACTTAATTGTGCTCAAGAGGAACTTGTATGTAGACTGGGAGGCTGTCATTTGAATAGAACAAGGAGATAGTGCATGGTTTAAAATCAAGAAAGGAAGTGTGACAGGGTTGTATACTTGCACCATCCTTATTCAATCTTTATGCTGAACAGATAATCTGAGAAGCTGAACTATGTGAAGAAGAATGTGGCATCAGGATTGGAGGAAGCCTCATTAACAACCTGACTTAGGCAGATGATACAACTTTGCTCCCTGAAAGTGAGGATGACTTGAAACACATACTGATGAAGATTGAAAACTATAGTCTGCAGTATAGAGTACCTCAATATAACAAAACAAAAATCCTCACAACGGGACCAATAAGCAGCATCATGATAAATGGAGAGAAATTTGAAGTTGTCAAAGATTTCATATTACTTGTTTCTACAATCAACACCAATGGAAGCACCAGCCAAAATAACAGATGTTGTATAGTGTTGGGCATATCTGCTGCAAAGAACCTTTTTCAGGTGCTGAAGAGCAAAGATGTTTCCTTGAAGACTAAGGTGCACTTGACATAAGCCATGATATTTTCAATTGCCTCATATGCATGTGAGAGCTGGACAATGAAAAAGGAAGACCAAAGAAGAGTCAATGTTTCTGAGTTGTGGTGTTGGCTAATAAAGCTGAAAGTACCATGGACTTCTAAAAGAACTAATAAATCTGTCCTGGAAGAAGTGCAGCCGGAATGTGCCTTGGATGCAAGAATGGCCAGACTTCATCTCATCTATTTTGGTCATGTTGTAAGAAGGGACCATTCCCTGGAGAAGGATATCATACTTGGCAAAGTAGAGGGACAACAAAAAAGGGGAAGGACCTCAACAAAATGTACTGACACAGTGGCTGCAATGATGGCTCAGGTATAGCAAAGATCGTGGGGCTGGCACAGGACTGGGTAGTGTTTCATTCTGCTGAACATGAAGTTGCTATGAGTTGGAGATGACTCAACAGCACCTACACCAACACCCATTCTAGTAGTAAATATGGTGCCTTGATCTTTATAAGATACTCAGAAACCAACTACATTCACAATATCCGCCTCTAACACTCTGTCTGTCCTCATTGCAGATCATTTTAATTATTGTATTAGCCTCTAACATAATGTCTTGCTTCTTCCCTTTATCTTTAGAGTCTATTCTTATCATTACAGCAAAGTGTTCATTTTAATTTGAGTTAGAGCGTGTACTTCTCTGCTCAATACCCTATAACAGATCCCCATTGTACTCAGAAATGGCCAAGTCTTTATAACTCCATGTTTAAGAAAACCCTGTATTATTTGCCTCTCTGCTTCCATTCTCCCTTTATCTCCTTTCCAAATATTCTCTTTCTTGCTCATTCCAATCCAGTCAAAATGGCTTCCATGAAGTACCTCAAACATGCTGATCAAGCACCCACCTCAGGGCTTTTTCTCTAGCAGGTTCCTCTGCCAAGAACATCTGTTCTGAGATAACACTTTGGCTTAAGTTCCCAACTCATTCAACCCTTTTCTAATATCTGCCTGACCTCCCTGTATAATCTTCTACCTGCCACTACTTGGCAACCTACGCTTGTACTTTCCATCCATCTTACTATTTTTTGTAATTAATTTTTTCTTAATATTACAAATTTCTTATTTATGATTATGTTTATTTATTTATTTATGCTTCTCTATCTCTTCATGGCAAAATATGCAGCAATATAAGACTCACAGGTTTTATATATATAGAGATATAGATATATAGATATATAGATATATATAATATTTTTTAACTGATATACATGATTGATTATGAGATGCCTGGAGCAATACTTGGAACATAACAGGTGTACATACATATTTATTGATTAAGTGAATTCATAAGATATTTTCAAACACAGTAATTATTTATTTGTATTGCACTTCTAATATTTTAATTTCCTTTTAACATAGTAAAAAACCTTTGTCAGTGATTTTTTTTTATAATTTTTTTAGTGTCACGCCAAGAAATCTATGAATTCTTTTGGTTCTGCTGGTAAACTAGTTCATGCTTCAGAACTGAATTTCTAGCTTTGGAGAATCTGCGTTTTCTGGGACTATGACAGAATGTTTAACAACATGCTAAACAGACTATTCACTATATATAATTAGTTTCACTAGAAGAAAAAGAACTTTAGTGATTTGAGGAGAGCACTATGAGGGAAGAATATTAAGTACACAGGAAGTGTTCTAGTCTTGTACTTTGGTCATGTTATCAGGAGGGAACAGTCCCTGAAAAAAGATATCATACTTGGTAAAACAGAGGGTTAGCAATAAAAAGGAAGACCTTCAAAAAGATGGTTTGACACAGTGGGTGCAACAATGGGCTCAAGTGTAGCAATTATTATGCAGATGGTACAAGACCAGCCCGTATTTCTTTCTGTTGTGGATAGATACGGTCATTACAGGACAGATCCAACCAGATGACACCAAACAACAACAACAACAACATCACATTTGTAAAGATGTAGAAAAAAGGACAGAGTCAAGGTCTATATAAGAAGTAGATTGAACTGGATTGCAATTACAATCGGGAGTTTTCTCAGATACATTGTAAAAAAAAGCTGGTGTGAGAATAAGAAAAATAATGTAAGACAATAGATTTTTAGTTGGAACCATTTCTGAAATGGCAGAAAGTCTGTGAGACAAAAATTTAGAATGAGAAATTAATAATTATCTTTTGAATGCTTTAAAATTAAAATGACCGTCAGATAGCCAAACAATCTTAAGAGAATCTTGACTCAGAGAAGAAGTTTTTGGCCAGAGATAAAATTTAGAATTTGGCATACTGTAAGAAACTGGATGAGATTATCTAATGAGAGAGTTCAAATAAGAGTAATGAAAAGCAACAACTGAGAACTAATATTTTAAAATTGGAAAAAATTGCCAGTAGTAGCTGACAGCTAAGTGTGATGTTTTGAATGAGGTTTAAGAGCGAGGGAGAGGAATAAATTAACATACTTGTATGAAAAAGTAATGACTCAACAATAAGCTAAACAGACTCTAAAGAAAGGGGGAAGGTCCAAGGAATTGCTAAGGAAAGAAATACAAAGAACAACTGAAGGACAGTCTCTTCCAAGCAAAGCAAAGCAAATGGATATTGATTTGTATGCTTTCTGAAAAAATTCTCAACTTGTGGCTGTTCCTTGTGGCTTGTCAGAGAAATACCATGTGAAATCATTAACTGACTGTGGACATGGAAGAGGGGATGAAAGATATTTGAGATGGAAAAGGTGAGAAAAAATCACTAAGATACTGGAAAAGCATACTTAGAGAAATAAGATGGTGTGTCAATATACTATTGATGCATAGTTGGCCTTTCTTATCATGAATTTAATTAAAGTGAAATCAATCAGATTGTTTCTATGATTTTTTTCCAGAAGCTTCTTTTCTTCCTTTTTTTTTTTTTTTCTTCCCGATTGTAGCACGGAAGAAGGCAAATAATGGAGTTCAATGTGTTGATGTGTGCAGTGAATTGCTTGATGTGGCCCTTCTAGCCATTGTCCTCCATTCGGAGATATTTTGTAAATCCCATTATCCATGCCTGTTTGGAGTGGTGTGGTAGTTAAGGTCAGGTACCAACTTGGAGGGGCAGCTGGTAGTAGTCATTCCCTATAATGACTCTGTGATGGGATTTAGGTTATTTCTGTTGGGGCAACACAGGTGGAATGTATCTTGAGTCCTGCCTTGCTGGAGGGTATAATTCAAGTCACCACTCTTAATTTCCCTGAGGGTATACCTACAAATTTCCTGGGAAGACTCACCCTCCTCTTGCTCCGGCTTTGTGTCTTGGATCATCCTCATCTCACCCCTGGATTTGGGGCAGCAGCCGTCATCTGATCTGCTGATCAAGGTTCATCAAACCCCAAGGGTTGGGAGGATCCTCCAGACCTACTTGCGGATCTGAGACTCGTCAGCCTGTCAGCCTCCACCACTACTACGTGAGACGAACCCTTGGGTGTCTGTGAGTTCTGTGAGGTGTTACAGCGAAATACAGAACCCTAAGACTGGGGAAATTACTGGGAGGAGGAGGAGGAGTTCATGTCTGAAATGATGGAGTGGTACGGTAGTTTGGACATTTGAGACATCTTTAACCTCCGCCTCATGGGGACCGGCCTTGTGCTGATTTCTCTGAGAGAAATTGTTCAAGCAATGTGTTAGCAGTTTTCTGGGTGAGTATTATATAGAGAAGGAGCTGTGGTGGCCTAGTGCCTAATGCATCTGACTGCTAACCAGAGGGGTGGCAGTTCAAGCCCACCAGCCACTCCTTGGAAGGAAGATTGGGCAATCTACTTCTGTAGTGATACTGCCTCAGAAACCCAAGGAGGGGTCACTATGAGTCAGATCTGACTCGATGGCAGTGAGATGTTTTATTATTATTATTATTATTATTATTATTATTATTAGAGAGAGAGTGAGGCAAAATACTTCACATATTCATTGACAGGGATATTGAACAAGAGTCTGAGCTTGAAAAGAAATAGACACAATCAAACAAGGATCAAAAAATACAGAGAAAATGCTGTGGTCAATGAGCTAGTGACTGTAGTGATTGTGATATGTTGGAAAGAATGCTGGAGTGAGTTTATTTGATCAAGAAAATATTTGAAATCAAATCACAGAAGTATGGCAATTTCTGAGTATGAGAGGATAGTGATGTTACTATACAAGTGTGAGAGCTAAGATTGTGTCATTGTTGTTAGCTGCTGTTGGGTCAGCTCTAGATCGTGGCCACTTAATGCATAACAGAAGAAAATATTGCCTTGGCCTGACTCATGTCCATGATCTTTGATATGTTTGACACCATTGTTGCTACTATTGTGTCAGTCCAACTCATTGAGATTTTCCTTTGTTTTCACTGACCTTCTACTTTATAGAACATGAGTATGATAGCCTCTTCTAGCAATTAATATTTACTGATAACATGTACAAAGTCTGTAAACCAAAGTGTTGCCATTCTCACTTTTAAAGGAGTATTCTGGTTGTATTTCTTCTAAGACTGGTTTGTTCATTCTTCTTGCAGCCCACAGTATATTCAAGATTCTTCTCCAACATAATAGTAGAAATGCAGCAATTATTTTTCTGAAGAAAAGGTAGCTGAACATGAAGTCAATCAATTAAAATTACATACTTTTGCAGTAGTTCATCCAGGTGGCTATTGTTGTCACCGAAGATGAAGACAATATTCAATTTATTCAATTGATCAGATCACAGTTAGCTAATACAGCATCATCCTCAGAAGAGTAGTTTCTTTTCTTTTTCTTTTTTTCTTCTTTCCTTCTTTCCCACCTTTCTTTCTCCCTTCTTCTCCCCCTCCCTCCCACCCTCCCTTCTTTTCTTCCTTCCTTCCTTTCTTATTTGATCCCTAAAATTGGGGGTGAGGGTGGTATTAATCTAGAAGCAGTAACCAGGAACCAGAAGATACTGACATTTTTTTCTTGACCCCCATGTGAGATATGAAAGGAAATTAGCCCTATTTAGAAGGCTGAGTTCAAAAGTGCTTTCAAAGCATGCACAGCCTAAGGAGAAAAACATCTTCAGAGATCATACTAAAAAGATAAATTTTTTAGCTCAAAAATTTGGTATGTTAAAGACCACTGCTAAAGGACATCAGCGATATTGCATGAGAGTGAGAGTTTGGGTCAGTTTGTATATTGTGCACTATAGAATGAGAAGGGAAGCCTGAGTCATTGTTGATCTCTAGTGAGTCTTAAATTTCTGACACTGGTGAACACAAACAGCGAATCCTCATGATGGGCTGACTTCAGAAAGTCTTTGAGTAAAGTTGAAAATCAGATCCACTTCTCTGATCCCATCTGTTTCCTTCCATGATATGATGCCTGGGCATGCTGATGTGGTTGCTGCAAATTTGTCCGATTATATGTTACACTTTTGGATTAGGATTTGGATTACAATGGGACCTACGAAATTGTATAAATCAAAGGTTTTGTACTTACAAAAATCAAGGGCCAGAGAAGTAAAATAAAGTCGTAAAAAACTAAAGTCCATGCCTAAAAAAGCTCACAGGCAAATTAAAAGCAAAGCAAAATAAAACCATATCCCAGTTTAGCCAAACAATCGAACTATAAAATGCTAATTTGCCACCTCTGCATGTTGATCAATTTAAATTTGAGAAAATAAGACCTTAAGCTATTAAGTTATTAGGTACAGATATAATAGATAATAGATATAATAGAACACAAGTATTCTGACACCAGGCTCAAAATTTTTTTTCAAAAACCAAAGCAACCTCACTGCCATGCAGTAGATTCGGAAGCATAGCAATCCCCTTTGGGTTTCTGAGGTGATAAATCTTTACAGAAGTAGATTGCCCAGTCTTCTTTCTGCAGAGTGGCTGGTGTGTTTGAACCTCTAACCTTCTGGTTAGCAGTCAAATGCCTTAGACACTATGCCATCAGAGTTCCTCTAAATACTTAGTGGGTCAAAAAATGTCATTTACAGAGAAAAAGGTATGGTACCACAAAACAATCACTTCACATTCCCTCTATCTCTTTGCTGTTCTTAGCATGCTCCTGCACTCCTCCCAATCAATCTGACCCAACAAATCTACAAAAAAAAAAAAAAAAATGTGATCTAACTATGGAAATGTATCAGCAGTGTATATTTTGTAAAACTTCTGCTTGTTGCCGAATTTTTATAATTATTTTTTTTTGGATAAGTTTAGCACAGAAAGTTTTATATGTTTCTCATCTAATTCCCATGGATTCTGAATATATTAACTATATATTTTTCACAATCAAACTTCCTACCATTAAACTATTAGAAATTAGTTTTTCTGTGACATTGCCCAAAATGATCTTTCATGGATTTCTTATCCCCTTTTATCATCAATTACCAATATTAATCTCTTAAGTTTTTTTTTTTTTTTTTAAATGTCATTTTAGTCTTTCATACAGGAATTGTTCAATAAGTGTTCCCTGCACTTTTGTCAAGGTGCCATTAGAATATAGAATATAAACATATTTAATATAAACATATTTAATGAACAGTGATTATTTTCCTATTAAAAAAATTGGGAATACATCAAACCATTTAATGTAATTCATCCATGAATTCATCTCTTTTGTAAATTCAGATATTCATGCATATTTTCTTAAATACACACTTTCTTGAAGTGGTATATTGTAAAATTTAAATCAGGTGGTGCACTTAGAGGTAATACTTCAAATATTTGGAATTATCAATTTTACTTGTAAAAATTTAATTATGAGTGAAATTTATAGATAAAGGATCTAAATGTGTTTGACTTAGATTTTCTTGAATAAAAAATAACATGTCTTAGTTATCTAGTGCTGCTGTAACAGAAATACTACAAATTTTCTTAATTGTAGTTGAGGAGGGTAGAAGTCTGAACTCAGAGTGCCTGCTCCAGAGGAAGGCTTTTTCTCTCTTTCAGCTCTGAGGAAGGTCCTTGTCTCTTTTCAATATCTATGGGCCCAATATGCCTTGGAGATCTCCATGTGCCTGGACATCAGTCTTCCCCTGGGTCTGGGAGTTTCACAGCACAGGGACCTAGGCCAAAGGACACACGCCACTCCTGGCTCTTCTTTCTTGGCAGTAGTAGGTTACGCTGATCTCTGCTCAATTGTTTAACACCTTTTATATCTCAAAGGAGACTGATTCAAGAAAAAAATATATATATTATAGATTGTATTCTGCCTCATTAACATAACTGCCTCTAACTCTGCTTCATTAACACCACAGAGGTGAGGATTTACAACACATAGGATGATTATGTTAGATTACAAAATGAAGAATAATTACATAATATTGAGAATCATGGCTTACCCAAGTTGACACATATTTTTGGAGGACACAATTCAATCTTTAATACTTAATAATAAAATCTTTAATATTTAATAATAAAATACATAATACGTAGCACTTTTAGAGAGTCTGAGAAACATAAAAATGAAAATTATTCACTCCTTATTTCTGATTTTGGATTATGATTATCACTTGTTCATCAGCTTTTTAGTATTAAAAAATCATGTTTTCATTGTATAAAATATCATTGTGTAATATTTATCTGATAAAAATTGTAGTTTAGATTCCTGTAGAAATTTTGTGAAATCTTTTAAAACATTTTATTGTGCTTTAGGTGAAAGTTTACGTAGTGAAATAGTTTTCCAATCAATAATTCATACATAAATATTTCCATACATTCATTGAAATGCCCACAACATGTCAGCACTCTCCCCTTTCCTTCCTGGGCTTCCCATTTCCATTCATCCAGGTTTCCTTTCCTTTCTCACCTTCTCATCTTTGACTACGGGCAAATGTTGCCTTTTTGGTCTTGTATTGTTCTGAGGGGTAGAATTTACAAATATTTGTGTGGAAATTTCTACCACCATACCTTGCATACAACCTCCTTCACCTGTTTAGCATATATATTTACCTCTGTTATTGTTATTAGATGCCCTCAAAGTGACTCCAACTCATTGTTGTTGCTGTTGCTGTTGCTGTTGTTATGTGCCGTTGAGTCAGACCCGACTCATAGCGACTTCTCCTTGGGTTTCCAAGGCAGTATCACTACAGAAGCAGATTTCCCCATCTTCCTTCCAAGGAGTGGCTGGTGGTTTTGAACCACCAGCCTTCTGGTTAGCAGTCAAGTGCCTCAGGCACTATACTACCAGAGTTCCTACTCCAACTCATAGCAGTACTTTGTATAACAGAACGAAACACTGCCCTGTCTTGCACCATCCTCATAATCCTTCATAGGCTGAACCCACTCCTCCACCCACTGTGTCAAACTATTTCATTGAGGGTATTTCCTTTCTTTTCTGATCCACTCCTTGCAAAGCATGATATCCTTCTCAAGGGAATGTTCACTTCTGTCAACATGGCCCAAGTAGATGAATGAAGTCTCGCCATTCTTGTTTCTAAGGAGAATTCTGGCCACATCTTCCAAGATGAATTTATTAGTTTTTCTGGCAGCCCATGGTATTTTCAGTATTCTTTACCAACACCAAAATATGAAGGCATCAAGTTTTCTTAGATCTCTCTTTTTCCATGTCCAGCTATCTCATGAACATCAGGCAAATGAAAATACCATGGCTTGGGTTAGGTGCTCCTTAGTCTTCAAAGTGAAATCATTCCTCTTTAACACTTTAGAGAGGTCTTTTGCAGCAGGTTTTCCCAGTGCAATATGATTTCTGATCTCTTGACTGCTGCTTCCATGGGCATTGATTGTGAATAAAGTAAAATGAAGTCTTTGTCAACTTCTGTCTTTTCTCCATTTATCATGAGGTTGTTTATTGGTCCAGTTGTGAGGATTTTCATTTTCTTTATTTTGAGTTATGATCCATACTGAAGACTATAGTTCTTGATCTTCATCAATAAATGCTTCAAGTCATCTTAACTTTCAGCAGGCAAGGTTGTGTCATCTGCATATCAAGGTTGTAATGATTCTTCCTTCCATCCTGATGCTGCTTTCTTCTTCATATAGTCCAGCTTCTCAGATTATTTTCTCAGTATACAAATTAAATAACTATGGTGAAAGGATATAACCTTGATGCACACCCTTCCTGATTTTAAGCCATGTACTATCCTTTTATTCTATTTGAATGACAGTCTCTTGGTATACGTTCCAATTTTTAAAGAGAACAATTAATTATTCTGGAATTTCCATTCTTGGCAATGTTACCAATAATTTGTGATGATCCACTAAATCAAATGCCTTTGCATACTCAGTCAGACACAGATAAACTTCTTTCTGGTGTTCTTTGCTTACATCCATGATCCATCTGACATCAGCAATGTTATCCCTGGTTCTGTGTCCTCTTCTGAAAACTGCTTGAATTTCTGGGTGTTCCCTGTCAGTACACTGCTGCAAATGTTTTGAAGTATCTTCAGCAAAATTTTTCTTGTGCATGATATTAATGATAATGTTCAATAGTTTCCACATTCTGAGGGATCACAATGGGTGCAAATATGGATCTCTTTCAGTCAGTTGGCCAGGGAGCTGTCTTCCAAATTTCTTGGCATAAATGAGTAAGCAACTCCAGCACAGCATCTATTTGTTGAAACATTTCAATGGGTATACCGTCAATTCCTGGAGCTTTGTTTTTGCTAATGACTTCAATGCAGCTTGGACTTCTTCCTTCAGTATCATTGGTTCATATGCTGCTGCATAAATGGCTGAATGCTGACAAATTCTTTTTGATATAGTGACTCTGTATATTCCTTCCATTTCTATTTGATACTTCCTTCATTGTTCAATATTTTCCACAAAGAATCCTTCAGAATTATAATTTAATGGTTGAATATTTTCTTCAGTTCTTTCAGCTTGAGAAATGGTGAGAGTGTTTGGTTTTCTAATTCTAGGTCTTTGCACATTTAATTGTAATACTTTCCTTTGTTTTCTTGAGCCTCTTTGAATCTTCTTTTCAGATGTTTTGCTTCATTATATCTTCCATTGGCTTTAGCTACACTATTTCAAGATCAAATTTCAGCATCTCTTCTGAAGATTTTATGTTCTTCCTTTCCTATCTTTTTAATGATCTTTTGCTTCATGTATGACATTTTTTATATCATCCCACAACTCATCTGGTCTTTGGTCATTGATGTTCAATGCATCTTATCTATTCTTCAGATGCTGTTTAGCTTCAGGTAGGATATAGTCAGTTGTATTTTGGTTCTTGTGCACTTGTTTTAATTTTCTTAGCTTCAACTTGAACTTGCATATGAGCAATTGATGATCTGTGCCACAGTGAGCTCCTGGCTTTGTTTTGACTGATGCTATTGTGTCTACATCTCCTTTACCACTGATATAGTCAATTTGATTGCTGTGTATTCTATCTGTTGAAGGCAATGTGTATAGCTGCTGTTTATATTGTGGAAAAAATATATTTGCAAGGTTTAAGTTGTTGGTCTTGCAAAATCATATCATGTAATCTCCATCATCCTTTCTATCACCAAGGCCGTGTTTTCCAACCACAGTGATTCTCCTTTATTTCCAACTTTCCCATTCCAATCACCAGTAATTATCAATACATCTTGATTACATGTTTGGTCAATTTCAGACTGCAGAAGCTAGTAAAAATCTTCAATTTCTTTATCTTAGGGCTAGGTAATTGGCATGTAAATTTGAATAATAATCATATTAACTGGTCTGCCTTGTAGGTGTATGGATATTATCCTATCACTAACAGCACTTCAGGACAGATCTTGAAATGTTCTTGTTGATGATGAATGTGACACCATTCCTCTTCAATTTTTCATTCCCAGTATAGTAAACCATAGGATTGTCTGATTCAAAATGGCCAATACCAGTTCATTTCAGCTCACGAATGCCTAAGATATCAATCTTTATGTGCTCCATTTCATTTTTGACAACTAATTTCCCTAGATTCATACCTAATACATTCTATGTTCTGATTTTTAATGGATGTTTGGAGCTGTTTCTTCCCATTTAGAGGCATGCTCATCAGCAAATGAAGATCCTCAAAACTTTAATCCATCCATGTCATGGTCAACTCTAATTTGAGGCAGCATCTCTTCCCAGGTCATATTTTGAGTACCTTCCAACTTGAGGGCTCATCTTCTGGCACAATATTTGACAATATTTCATTGCTATTTGTAAAGGTTTTCCATAATATATCAGAGAATGTTTCACTGGTAATCATAAGGTTTTCTGTGCCCATTTTTTTTTTTTTTTAGAAGTAGATGTCTGCATCTATCTTCTTAGTCTGTCTTAGTATGGAAGCTTCACTGAAACCTGTCTACCATGAGTAACCCTACTGATATTTGAAATAGTAGCATCACAGTAACCACCACAGTATAACAAACTGGCAGATAATTGGTGGATTTATGTATGTATCTACTCACAAATTAACACTGCTTTTGATGGATTGTATATTAATGATTTTGTAAAATCTTGGATAGTGTTTAGAGATCCAGCTTTGTCATCAAAAGATCTGAGTTTTTTCAACTGTGTGAAAATATTGCTACAACAAACTACATCTCTTCTGTCATAGTTTCTTGAACTATAAATGAGATATTGGTATAAGGTAATTAAGAGTAGTGAGAGAAATGTCTATATTCTCATGTCATTTATAGCAGGTTATCATTATTTTCTTAAAGCAAGTATTCCATCTGAATATAGAAATTAAAGGTAATTAAAAAAATACAATGCTCACTACTAAGTACAAGAATAAAATAAGTTAATTTATCAAGTTAATAATTAATGGGAAGCCAAGGATAAAAAACCTTAATAACACAATATGCTGCATAGAAATTGAAAGCCACAATTTCTTATATTTGTAAACACTCAATATATTAATAATTGTTGCTTGAATTTTATGAAATCAATTTAGCCTAGTATTGTGTCTTTCATAAAGTAAGTGTTAATAAGCATTCATCCCCCTTATATTAATGAATAACCCTCAGTATGCAAATTTTGCCAAAGAACAATGCTTCTATTTTCAAAAACCCAATGACAGATCCACATGTATACCTTGTTGTTATTGTTAGGTGTCATTGCTACAGTTCCAACTCATAGTGACCCTACGTACAACAGAACAAAACACTGCCAGGTTGTGTGTCATCCTCACAATCATCGCATATTTGAGCCTATTTTTGCAGCCATTGTATCAATCTATCTCATTGAGGGTTTTTCTCTTTTTTTACTGACTCCCTATGTTAACAAGCATGATGTTTTTCTTCAGGGACAAACACTGCCCTTCTGTTCTCCCACGACTGATCCTCTGAGAAGTGTATCTACCTGATGTAAACGTTCATCCTATAGGCCTGTCTATTGTTTGGCTGGAAGCCACAGGAGTGAGTTCAGTTCCAGACCTGAAGGTAACTAGGTGCATAGCTCAGGGGTCTCACCAGGCTCTATCACACCAGTAAACCTATTTTTTATTTTATTTTATTTTTTTAATTTTGAGTTTTGTTCAACATTGTTCTCCCACACCATCCAGGATTTCCTACACTGATCACTTTCTGAGTAGTTAACAGTGGCAGCCAGACACCATCTAGTTCTTCTGGTCTCATGGTCATAAAGGCAGGATAAGACATTTTAAACACTCAAGGAAATGTGAAATTAAAGATCTAGTTGTTCTACCTATGATATGATGACATACACAACAAGGAGAAAAACAAGAATTTTTTTTTTATAACCTAACAAAAGTAAGGATTGAAAAATAGTATACAATTCTTTTAATTTAAGGAAAACAGATTCTCTCTCTCTCTCTCTCTCTCTCTCTCTCTCTCTCTCTCTATATATATATATGTGTGTGTGTGTGTGTGTGTGTGTGTTGTTCTATAATCTGTAGGCTAGAGGATAGAAGAAATAAGAAAGCATATCATGTCTACTGCACTTTCTGGGTTATGGAAATATAATACCCCCAGGGAAATAAAATAAAAGATCAAAAACAGTATGTGTGGGAAAAAATCCAAAATTGTTAGAATTAAAAGTAAATTTAGCAATGATACTGATAAAATTCCATATATAATAAATTGTTCCTAAAAGTTTACAATAAAATTGAGAAATAAAAGTTTTAAAAAATTATGCGATTGATAATAACATCAAAAATATCAAATGCCTAGAAATAAATGAAATAAAGCATGTGAGATAACTGTAAATATTGTTGAGAGCAACTAAAGAGTGTGTGAAAAAAATGATTAGGAATGGTCAGTATTAGAAAGATGTGTGCATTCCCCAAATGAACCTATAGATTTAATGAAATCCAAATCAGAATCTCAAAAATAAAGTGTTTTTGCTTCATTTTATTTTATGCAGATTAAGAAGCTAATTCTCAATTTTACATGAAAATGCAAAAGGATAAAATTGCTTAAGAAATCTTTGAAGTAAAATAAGGTGGAAGAGTTATACTACTTACCATTATTCATAATAAAGTTGTAACCTAGAGAGTACCTGTTGTTGTTATGTGCCATCAAGTTGGACCCCTGACTCATAGCAACCCCCCTCTTTGGGTTTCCTAGATGGTATCACTACGGAGAGTAAACCGTATTTAGAACAACTTAACATGGACAAAGATACTGATTGCCATCAAGTCAGTTCTGATTCAAAGTGACCCCATTGGATTTCCAGGGCTGTAAATCTTTACCACAGTAGATTGCCTGATCTTCCTGCCTCAGAGCAGCTGGTGGGTTTGAACCGCTGACCTTGTGGTTAGCAGCCAAATATCTACCCACTATGCCACCATACAAATAGACCAATACAGCAAATAAGGAGTCAAGAAACTGATTAATAAATTTGATGAAGTTGACTAGAGTAATGGGGACATAACAGTCTCCTCAATAAGAGTTGCAGGTTAAATTAGCACCACTTCATCATCACCACTTCCCAAAATACACAAAATCTAATTCCAGATGGATTTTTTAAAATTGAAATTCAAAAAGAAGATAGTACAAGTTCTTAAAAAGTTGTAAAAAATTATTAGTATGACTTCAGGTTTGGCAAAGGGTTATTAAGAAACACTAATCATGACAAAAATGATTTTAAAAATTCTATCTCATCAACATTTAGAGCTTCTTTGCATCGAACACAGTTAAGAGAGTTAAAATTTTGGAGTGGGAGAAGTTAAAAGTTTTAGAGTGGGAGAATACATCTTAAAGGATGATAAGTGATAGATAGATAGATAGACAGATAGATAGACAGACTGATAGATATAATAGCCATTTAATATATATATTATTTTTATCAATTTTTAATAAGCATGTGTGTATCTATAACTCAGTAGAAAAAAGAAACACTATCTTACAAAAACATAGAAAAAGACTTGAAAAGCACTTCACAAAAGATGTTAAAATGGTCAACAAATATTAAACAAACAAACAACAACAACAACAACAAAACCCTCAACTTAACTAGTGAGAATGCAGAATAACATTTTTAAAATGAGAAAAGAAGTATATAAAAGTATAAAAAATGATACTGTGCAATTTTCATATGATGTTGGGGATGTAAATATGTACAAACACATTTTAAAACATGTTGAACTAATTACAGTTAAATATATGCAAACCCTGTGGTCCTCTAATTGCACTCCCAAGTACTTACTCAAGGATTTCTTGGTGGAACAATTGTTAAACTTGGCTTCTGACCTAAGTTTGTTGATTCAAACCCACCAACTGCTTCATGGGAGATTAGACCTGACAATCTGCCCATTTAAGATTACAGAGTAGGAAATCCTTCTACTCTGTTCCATAGGGTTAGTGTGAGTCAGAGTCGACATGACAGCACACAAATGTCCACTCAACAGAAACACATATACATGTGCACAACAGGAATATATGGGATCTTTATAGTTGTTACATTCACATTCATGAAACGCCAGTCTGTAAAAAACCGAAATGGCCAGAAACTTCAGAACAGAAAAATTATCACACATCCATACAACAGGATGTGATTCAGCAAAGAAAGTGAACAATGGTCACATGTATATATATATACATATATATATAATGTGGATAATCTCAAATGTATAATGCTGAGTAAAAGAAGAAAAAAACAGAGTACAGGTATTTCCAAAACAAAAGCCATCTATGGGTTAGTTAGAAAAAGAGTGTGAAAATAGGATTGGAGGAATGTGAGTTATGAGAGGGGTTTCTGAATTAGATGTTCTATTTCCTGATCTGCGTGGTATTCAACTTGTGGTAGATAATCCATTAAATTTACATGTATGAGATATGTTATTTAAATTAAACTTCAGTGAAAAAGGTTATTATTTTTTAAAATCACATTAAAAAATCTCTAAGCTGAGAAGCTTGCCATCAAGTGCAAAGGACAGTTCTATAAATGGCTAAAACAAGGTAGAATAAAAGCAACACATAAGCAGAATTCAGAAATCGGCAGTGTTAATTCAAAGTAGGGGGATCAGAGATCATGGAGGCAGTTGCTAACTGTACAAGCCTTGAAGATAAAGTAGGCTTTTTACAGATGAGTGGGGAGATTGCAGGGACAATGACATAGAAACAATATGCTAAGGTGTGGAATGGCATTATGTGTTCAAAGTAAAGTACACAGCATGGCTGATCTAAGGTCAGAAAAAGTGCAGGATGAAACTGAAAAGTCAAGGTGGGGAAAAAAATGCTAAAGAACGTGAATCATTTATTTAAACTACTTATTTAAATTTGTTTGTTTCATTTAGAACATTTTTTTCTTGCCTCAAATTAGCTTTTCTGAGATCAATGATAACTGCCTTCTTGCCAGTACCTGTATTTAAATTTAATCTCTGATAAATTTGAAAGTATTACCTAAGGCATACACTTCCAAATGTAGTTCTCAAAGTATATGTTTCACTGGCAAAATTACGTCAACATTCAGCTAAAAAGAGTCAGAGGCTATGTTATAAAAAGATATGAGATGAGGATTGAAATATAATCAGCTAATTTTGCAACCAACACCCACCACTAAAACCAGATCTGAAAAAGAATCAAAACTAATCTTACCTAATTCCCACTCAAAAAGAGCCCAGGAGCTTACAGGAACTCTTGATTGTACACGAATGTTTTTTCCAAAGGAAAGGGAAGCCACAGGTGGCTAAAGGGAATGGGATTTTTCAATTCCTTTTTGTTAATTGGAAAAGGCAATTTGGAGAGAGGAAAATGCTGAAAGGAGCAAACCTTGCCCTGAACACTGTTTTTAACTATAATTGTTGCAATGATAAAAATGTAAGTCATGATATAGCTATCTCTGACATGCTTGGATTTGGACAGATTCCTAGTCCCAGCAAGCAGATTTCACAGGGCCCTAGATTGCATACCCCAAGTTTCCAAAGCAGGAAAGTTCCTGCTGATGAACAGCTCAGATGAGAACTGTTACATCAGGATGGGGCCAATGCTCAAAGCCAGAGGAAAGCAGCCAAAAATGGTGGATTTTAATAAAATTCCAGATGTAACACTCATGTATGTAAATGACTATAATGGTCTTATTTCATGCTTTCAAATGAAATATTGGTTTTTATATTGTTAAACATTTGGATAATGTAAATCTCATTTAAATAGCCATGGACTTTGGACAAAATAACCCATTATGTGCAATGCAATTTGGAAGGAGTTTAAATTTTTTTATTTAAAATATTTTAACCATATTTATAGTTGGATAACAACAGGTTTAATATATCTATAATACATCATTGCAAAACTATATGCAAGCTTGTCTCCCACACTGACACAGAAAATGGGAACGGCTGACAAATTACTACAATTATATTGCTGAAAAAAATCCTTTCTTATGCTCTGCTACTCATCAGTTGTTGTCTGGTTCCTTGCAGTCAGATCTGATTCATGATGTTCCTAAGTACAATAGAACAAACACTGTTCTGTTTTGTTCCATTCTTACAATCCTTGCTGTGTTTGAGACATCACTGCAGCTACTGTGTCAATCCATCTCATTGAGGGTCTTCCTCTTTTTCACTGACCTTCCACTTTACCATGTATGATGACCTTCTCCAGGGACTAGTTTCTCCTGATAACATGTCCAAGGTACGTAAGATAAAGTCTCTCCATCTTTCCTTCTATGAAGCATTCTGGCTGTGCTTCTTCCAAGACAGATTTGATCATTCTTGTGGCAGTTCATGATATATTCAGTATTTTTCACCAACACCATAACTGAAGTGCATCAACCCTTCTTCAGTGTTGTTATTCATTGTCCAGCTTTCACATGGATATGAGGCAATTGAAAATGCCATGGCTTTGTTAAGGCACACCTTAATTTTCAAAGTGACATCTTTGCTCTTCTGCACTTCAAAGAGATCTTTTACAGCAGATTTGCCCAATGCAATATGTCATTTGATTTTGAGATTGCTTCATCCAAGAGCATTGATTGTGGATTCAAGTAAAATAGAATCGTTGACAACAGCATTCTTTTCTCCATTTATTATACTGTCACTTATTGGTCCAGCTGTGAGAATTTTAGTTTTCTTTATGTTGAGGTATAATCCATGCTGAAGGCTGTAGTCATTTATCTTCTTCAGTAAGTGCTTCAAGTCCTATTCACTTTCAGCAAGCAAAGTTGTGTCATCTGCATATCACAGAATATTAATTTGTCTTCCTCCAATCCTGCTGCTGTGTTCTTCTTCATATAGTCCAACTTTTTGGATTATTTGCTCACTACACATATTGAATAACTATGATGAAAAATATAAATTTGATCCACACCTTTCCTGATAAACTATGCAATATCCCCTTGGTCTGTTCCAATGATTGCCTTTTAGTCTATGTACAGGTTCCTTATGAGCACAATTAAGTGTTCTGAAATTCCCACTCTTTACAATGTTATCCATAATTTTTTATGATCTGCAAAGTCAAATGCCTTTGTTTATCAATAAAACACAAGTAAAAATCTTTCTAGTATTCTCTGCTTTCATCCAAGATCCACCTGATATCTTCAATGGTATCTCTCATTGCATGTCCTCTTCTGCATCCAACTTGAATTTCTTTCATTTCCCTATTGATGTACAACTGCAACCCTTTTTTAAATTAGTTTCAGCAAAATTTTACTTGCATGGGATATTAATGATACCATTCATCAATTTCTGTATTCCATTGAATCACCTTTCTTTGGAGTAGGCAGAAATACCAATCTTTTTCTATTGGTTCAGTGGAAGGAAAACAAGGCAATCTTCTCCTGCAAAGATTTACTGCCTCAGAAACCCAGTGGTTGTGGTGTGAGTTAGAATAGACTCTATGGCAGTGGGTTTGGTTTTACTTTGTTTCTTTAGTTGGTTGGGCAGACAGCTGTCTTCCAAGTTTCTTAGCATAGACGAATGAGCACTTCCATCACTCATCTATCAGTTTATCACATTGTGGTAGTTTATTAGTTGCTGTGATGGTGGAAGCTATGTTACTGGTATTTAAATATCAGCAGGATTACCCCAGAGTGGACAGGCTTCAGCAGAGCTTCCAGAGTAAGACAAACTAGGAAGAAGCATGTAGTGGTCTACTTCTGAAATAATTGGCCACTAAAAACCTACTCGTGAGACAAGGTGGCCAAGTGGTTAAAGCTCTGGTAGTGTAGTGCCTAAGGCACTTGACTGCTGACCAGAAGGCTGGAGGTTCAACCCACCAGCCACTCCTCAGAAGGAAGGTTGGGCAGCCTACTTCCGTAGTGATACTGCCTCGGAAACCCAAAAAGAGCTCGCTATGAATTGGGTCTGACTCAACCGCACAAAAAACAACAACAACAACAACAAAAGCCTACTCAACAGGGTGAATGAAAAACTAGGAGTGAGTGAATACTCACACTGGATGAAAGTATACTTTTTATCTAGCCTATAGACAACATGGTAGCCTTGCTGCCTTATATAATCATACTCCTACAAATTTACTTAATTTTATATGGATCCAAAGTATACATGAGATTATTTAACTAAAACATATACAGCAAAAATTCTTAGAGATTGGGGAATTCAAGATATTCTTAAAATTTGGGCAAAGTTGTTTTTTTTTTTTTTTTTTTCCTGTTTCTAACTATTACTTGTGATTCAAGAGTTTAGAAGCACTAATCTAAAGAACATATTTAGTGATATTTACAACGAAGGCTCAAAAGCATTGCATTAAAGATCAAGAGACCTGTTTCTGTCAGATCCATTTCTGTCATTCAAAGGAGTCTTTATGGGAAAGTCATTTTCGTTTCTTTACCTCATTTATCTCCCCACTAAAACATGGACAGTGAAGGTAACCTCTAAAAGATGGGCAATAAATTATCTTATTTGACTTATTCCTTGCTCTTTTTCATCCTAACACATGAATAGCACTAATATAACACACAATATAAACACAAAATGAATGGACAGTGAGAGAAACAAAACTAGGCTATTGTCTTTCTTCTTCAGCCTTCTTTATATTTGTTGGATTTCATTAATGTTCTGAGGGGCTTTCAGTCTTGATTTCTGAACATGCTTATTCTGGATAGTTATGCAGACATGTGTGAATTTGATTATAACAGCATTTCAGCAGAAAAACTCATCAACTGAAAAGAGGTTTTATTAACAACAGTTTAAAAAGTCTAGAGAAATATTTTTAAAGGTGAATATTTAAAATAATTTTTGTTCAACTTTGAGTCTATACTATTTTGTTCAATTTTGAGTCTACATCTTCTCCCTGTCTTATTTGAAGAAATTATTTCATTTACACAAAGGCTAAGAACATGGTGATGAATATGGAATAAAAAATATTCCTTTCTCCAAGCTCAACATTTTGCCTGTGGCCCTAAAGCAGGATGTGTGAGTCTAGACTCCTGGCTAAATTTGTAGAACTTAGGTTTGAAAGTTTACTTTAGCCTGCCCTTCTGTGGCAACTGTGCTCTACTAATCAGGCTTTTCAAAGATTTGCCTGTCTTTCAACACCATGACTTCTGGCTGTTGTTTTGCTTGTGCAGACCCCACTTATTTACTATTTATCTGTTTCTTTGTTCCTCAAGGACTTTATCTACTAATTCTCTCACACTAATAATTTTACAGACTTGTCTCTGCTACTGGACGTCACATCCATCTGTCTTTCTCTGTTAATTTTCTGTGTGCTATCCTTTAGTACCATTTTCCAGCTTATTATTGTTCCCTGTAGTCTCTTAGTCTGCCCCATAAAACAGTCTTCCTTATGTCCTGCCCTGGTGCCTCTGGCATGACTGCATGCTTCATTGGCCTGAGGCTCACTCTGTGCATGGTTGGTCTTCCATTCTGTGCTCATGGCCAGTTAATTAGGGCAGGAAAAAAAAATAGGGCAGAGGTATCCCCAAATAGTGTACTTATTAACTACATACATTTGAGAAATATTTCTTTATCTATATGATTTAAGAAATGGATTCTAAAAAGATTTACTGTGAATGACACTTTAAAATTTATGAAACAAATGTAATGAATGAAATCAATTTACTGCTAAGGATAGTGGTTAATGTGTTCTCAGTAGTGTTCTAGTTATAAAATATCATTTGATATATGATCAGATCAGTAAAACAATTAGAAATAAGGGTAACTGATACAAAAGAATGCAATTTCTATATCACTGATAAAGAATAGAGTTCATAAAAAGGGGGATAAAGTAGAATGTTTTTAGCAAAGCTATGAAGAAAGAAAAAGATTGAAGCAGGTTTTGCATAAGAAAGCTGACAACAATATGAAGATAGAGGAGTCTCTAGATGATGTTCAATGGAGAATATTTAAGTTACTATTTCTAGCTGACAAGAACTGAGAAATAAGACCAAAGTAGCCAGTTTCTTTTATTTATTGAGGAAATAGTAGCATAATATATTTAAGAGAGCTACGTTATCAATATGTGTTATTTACTGTGCAAAAGATTTTGAAAAATGTGCATTTAGTTTCCTATTCTAAAATTGTTTATATTTGTAATAATGTTAATGCCATCCTCTTGTATTTTCCCAGTTTGCTGGTAATATTGCCTTTGCAGATAGAACATTATGGTAAGAAAAATAAAGCAGCACTCATTTTTTTCTTAGTTAATAACATGAAGTGGTAATATTTCTGAAAGATTTATCTCCCACCAAATTCAGAAATTAAATATTGATTAGAATGATATAATTGTAAATATTGGATTATTTTCCCCAATTCTTTATCCAATCCTCTAATAGAATTATATATCTATACCTTTTGTTGTGTGACTTTACAGTTTCCCTCTTAAGAAAGAATTCTCTTCTCCCCATACTGACATTGAGTTTGGCTGTCTTAACAAATGGAAGATAAACAGACATAACATATGGCAGGTCCTTCCAGGGACCATAAATGTGCCTGTCTGGTTTTGTCTGGCCTCTTGGAGATTCCATCTGCCACCATTAGAAAAGCATGCCCCAGTTAGCTGTTAGTTCCAAAATGAGACAATTTGGAAAAGACCTTAGCCTAACCTAACTAAAGTCTGTGGGAAATTTGCCTCATCAGACTTGCAGACATGTCATTAAAAACTATTTCCCATGGTAAGTCAGTGAAATATTTGTCTTGTCTATTTCATACCTGATCACAGCAGAAACCTAACTTCTAAAAGAATCATGGCAATTTCACTTACATAGCTTGCGATTGGTTTAGGTGTGAACATATGATGAAATTCTAGACATGAGGGAAAATATGCATGCAGAAGAATCCAGGGAAAGATTTTCCTTGCTGATAAATAAAAATGAATTCCTTCTACTATGTCTGCTTGGAAATCTAGAGGTCATCTTACCTCTATGAATAAATAGAAGAGCTGAGAACAAAAGCTAGCACATGGAGGATTATTCAGGAAAAAAGTAAGAAGGACCAGTGCCTTTAGTAATATAGTTGATCTGTTAAGCTGATCAACTGATTAACTCTGGAAATGTTCTATTATTTACAGCTGAAAATGTCTTAATTGATATGAAGATCAAGCAAATAAAAATACATAATACAGCAAAGGAAAATTTGTTTATAACTAATTCAGGAGTTGAAAACTTTTTTTCCTATTGTGATTTGGGTGAAAGTTTACAGAATAAATTCAGTTTCCATACAGCAGATCACATACACTTTGTCTCATGACATTGACCACAATTTCCTACAATCCAACAGCTCCCATCCCACATCCCTGCCCCATAGTTACCTCTTCCCTGTGCCCTTCCCTCCATGCACTCCTGCCCCCGGAGCTCTCTCCCTATGCATACACAGACCTTCTATTCTCCCATGATTGTTCTCTCCAAGGAATATGTCTAATTTTTTTTTTTTCTTTAAAGAGCCAAATAGTAACTATCTTAGCCTTTGTTGGGTATATATTTAGCTGACATAACTACTCAGATCCACCACTGTAATGTGTAGACAACACATAAATAGATGGTATGATTGTGTTCTAATAAAAGTTTTATTTGCAAAAATGATGGCAGTGGCTGTATTTAACCTGTAAGCTATAGTTTACCAACCCAGGAACTAAAATGTGTTTTAGGCTGAAATGATAATCAGCTTAATGCTGATAGAAATTTTGTCTACGTAAACAAAGACAGGATTAATGGGACATAATATACTTACAGCTTTTTATCAAGGAAGATGATTACACCCACTTAATGCCACACCCACTCAATTATCTAACAAGAAAAGATAATAGTTCATTTATTATTATTATTATTATTATTATTATTATTATTAGGCAAAGAAATCTCTGGCAAAGAAGGCCTTCTGCTTCTGATAATATGGAAGGGTAGGTACCAAAAATTAGATTCTACATTAATTAATAATAACAATTTAATTGTTAATATTGGTAAGAAAGAGAGAAAATCCTCTAAGGAAATGGAAGCCAAAAGAACAAATAATAAAAGTAGTATATCAAAATAAACAAACAAAAAAAAAAGTTGAAAGTAAAGTTGTAAATACTAAGCTTAAGGACTAACAGGGGTTCATGAAGCCTTTAATCAGTACACAGTTACCCTCTAGCCAGTGACTCCCACACTGGAACACTACCCTCGATGTGAATTAAGTTTGCTCTAATTTTGAGAACCCCTGAATCTGAGCAGAACAGACACAATTCCTTTTTTTAAGCATCCAGAGAAAAAATCCTGTCACTTAGAAGTAAGCACACATTTCAATATCACGAATGAAAGCAAAAAGCAATAAAAATATATTTTAAATTACTTTAGAAAATAACTGAAAACTTTGGTATGTGTACACACACACACAAAAAAATGTTTCTTCATTAACAGTAGTGAAATAAGCTCATTTTCAGATAAAGAAAACTTGAAAGAGTTGACAACTAATGGACCTTCACCAAGGAAACTTCTAAAGCCTATCTTAAGAGATAAAGCTATGATTCCAAAAGAATGATATAAAAACCAAGAACGGTGAGTAAATAATAATATATTAACGTGTTTGAAAATCAAAAATAAGTATTGTTCATATCTGTTATATAGTTAATGTGTTTAAAAATATAAGAACTAAAATACAGCCACACGTTGCATAATATGTATTCAGGCAACATCTGACTGCGTACAAATTCTTGGTCCCATAAGGGCATTTGTTGTTGTTATTATTGTTTTAATGAGCAAGCAGCTCTACTTTAAAGCCCCCTAATTGACTCAATGACATTGACTTTTTTTTTAGTGGTTCCAAAGTCCCCAAACCAAGACTCTTACAGCCTTGGACCATGGGTGGGATACAGTCAGCTGAGGCAGAGGACACGGCTCTGGGTGTGGGCTCTTGAGCTTTTGTGGGTTGGCAGATGGGCAAGAGAAGCCTTGGCTGCTGAGGGATGTGTCTGCTCCTACTTCTCAAGTGGAAAGAACAGCTGGAGAGGATGGGCTGCTGCACTGCCTCCCATGCGCTTCCTCTAGCTCAGCTCCTGATGCCCCCCCGCTCAGACAATGGCTCCCACCACCTATTTTTCCACCCTCCACCAGAAGCAGCAGCAGTGGCAGCAATGGAGACAGGGCTCTGGTTTTAATATGGTGTTCACACAACATCTAAATCACATAAAGACCTACTTCACAGAATTTGTCATGAATGTTAAGAGATGCATGCCTGTACCAGGTAAAAGAAATTATACGAATGGAAAATAGAGTAGGAGATTCAAAAACACGACAACAAAAATAAAATAATATAGGTTATAAATATCAGAGAAGAAATCATGGAAATAAAAAAATAAACATGAAAAATGGAGAGGAGCAATGAAAACAAAATTTTAAAGCCTAAGAAAATAATGAATGAGGAAAAGATACACAACGATCCAAATTATTATATCCCTTTCCTAATGCATTTTTAAGCTTCCCATGTAACAAATATGTAATGTGAAAATGATAGCTTTTTTTTGAAAATTAGTCTCCAAATCTTAACTGCTTAATTAATTAATTATTTCTTATCTCAACGCACTGCCCAGGTGCTCTATTATAATAGCAAACAGAATTGGTGATGATGATTTCTTTTCTGCTTATAAAAGAAATTTTGCTAACAATCTTAAATAAGAATTTCCTAGGCTGTAATATTTGATGTCCCTTATTCCATAAACAAGATAAGTGTGCTTCAAGTTGTGCTTTGTTTGGTAAAAAAAAAAAAAAAAAAAAAAGAAGTTTAATTATCTGGTACTGCTATAACAGAAATACCACAGATGGGTGGCTTTAACAAACACAAATTTATTTTCTCACAGTTTAGGAGACTAGAAGTCAAAATTCACAGGGCAGACTCTAGGGGTAGGGCTTTCTTTCTCTGTTAGCTCTGCAGGGAGGTCCTTGTCTCTTCTGTTCCTGCTTCTTGGTTTTCTGAAGATCTCTGTGTGTTTTGGCATCCATCTATATATCACCCCATCTCTCCTATGCTCACTTCTTTAATCTTTTTTTATATCTGAAAAAAAGGAGTCCTGGTGGCACAGTACTTAAGTGCTCATTGGTAACCAAAATGTTGTCTGTTCAAATCCACAAGCAACCCCTTGGGAGAAGAATCGTTCAGCCTCCATAAAGAGTCCAGGCTTAGTAACACCATAGAATAGTTCTACTGTGTCTTAGAGGGTAGCTATGAGTTGAAATCGACTTGACAGCAACAGAGATTTTGATATTTATATCTTTAAAGAAATTGACCTAAAATTAAATTATAAGCTAATCCTGCCTCACTAACATAAGAAAACCCATTCCCAAATTGGATTATAAAAGCAGGCATGTTGTTGTTTTTGTTAGGTGCCATTGAGTTGTCTCCAACTCATAGCAACCCTATGCACAGCAGAACAAAACACTACCCGGTCCTGAGCCAGGTCCATGATTCTACACTTGAGTCCAGCACCGCTGCCACCATGTCAATCCTCCTCATTGAGGGCCTTCCCCTCTTTTGTCAACCCTCCATCTTGAGCATGACATCCTTCTCCAGGGAATGGTCCCTTCTGACAACATGACGAAAGTATGTGAGATGAAGTCTGGCCACTCTGGCCTCCAAGGAGCATTCTGGCTGCACTTCCTTCAGGACAGATCTGTTAGTTTTTTAAGCTGTCCACAGTACTTTCAGCATTCTTTGCCAACACCACAGCTCAAAAGCATCAACTCTTCTCCGGCCCTCCTTATGTATTGTCCAGCTCTCACATACATATGAGGCAATTGAAAATATGATGGCTTGTGTCAGGTGCACCTTAGTCTTCAAGGAGACATCTTTGCTCTTCAGCACTTGAAAGAGGTCCTTTGCAGCCGTTTTGCCCAGTGCCATGCATTGTCTGATGTCCTGACTGCTGATTCCATTGGCATCGATTGTAAAACCAAGCAATGTGAAGTCATTGACAACCTCAATCTTTTCTCCATTTATCGTAATGCTGCTTAAAGGTCCAGTTGTGAGGATTTTTTTTTTTCTTTATATTGAGGTGTAATCCGTAGTGCAGACTGTATTCTTCAATCTTCATCAGTAAGTACTTCAAGTCATCCTCACTTTCAGCAAGCAAAGTTGTGTCATCAGCATTTCATAGGTTGTTAATGATTCTTCCTCCAATCCTGATGGCTCCTTCTTTTTCATATAGTCCAGCTTCTTGGATTATTTGCTCAGCACACAGATTCAATAAGTAGGGGGAAAGGATACAACCCTGATGTACTCTCTTGTTGATTTTAAGCCATGCAGTGGCTTTTTTTTTTTTTTTTTTTTAACAACGGCCTCCTGGTCTATGTGCAGGTTCCTCGTGAGTACCTTTAAGTGTTCTGGAATTCCCATTCTTCTCAATGTTATCCACAATTTGTTATGATCCACACAATCAAATGTTTTTGCATAGTCAATAAAACACAAGTAAACATCTTTCTGGTATTCTTTACTTTGAGCCAAGATCCATCTGACATCAGCAATGATATTCCTCATTCCACGTCCTTTTCTGAATCCAGCCTGTACCTCTGGAAGTTCTCTGTCAATATACTGCTACAACCATTTTTTAATTAGTCTTCAGGAATATTTTACTTGCATGCCATATTAATGATATTGTTCAATAATTTTCACATTCTGTGGGATCACCTTTCTTTGGAATGGTTACAAATATAGATGTCTTCCAGTAAATTGGCCAAGTAACTGTCTTCCAAATCTCTTGTCATAACCGAGTGAGTGTCTCCAGTGAGGCATCTGTATGTTGAAACATTTCAGCGGGTATTCTGTCAATTACTGGAGCCTTGTTCATTGCCAATTCCCTCAGCACAGCTTTGACCTCTTGCCTCAATACCATTGGTTCTTGAACATATGCGACCTCCTGAAATGGATGAAGATCGACTGGTTCTTTTTGGTACAGTAACTCTGTGTATTCCTTCCATCTTCTTTTGATGCTTCCTGCATCATTCAATATTTTGCCCATAGAAACTTTAAATTTTGCAACTCAAGGCTTAATTTTTTTCCCTCAGTTCTTTGAGCTTGAGAAATACCAAGTCCGTTCTTCCATTTTGGTTTTCTAAGTCCAGATCATTGCGTATTTCATTATAGCAGTTGGCTTTGTCTATTCAAGCTGCTCTTTGAAATCTTCTCTTTAGCTCTTTTATCTTGTCATTTCTTCCATGTGTCAAAAAAACAGGCATAGATGTTAAGATTTACAACACACATATTGAGGGAACATAATTCAATCTATAACATTGATCTCAATCTTTCAAGCAAAAGAGACTTTATTACAGAGATAGGTAATTTAAAATATATTAATAAAACTGTTTAACAAAAGCCAGGATAGATCATCCTAAATTCTCAGATTTACTGTTAGCACTGCGAGAATCTGGTATTCACAGTAACAACAGAAAACCAAAATAAACCACCATGCCCATTATTGTAACAGCCTCCTTCAGTATCACAATGTTCAATATAACTTACTACAGTAAATCCAGAATCCACCACCAAATTTAATGTGTAGAGAAACCCACATCAAATTACTGCTGCCAGGGAGCAGTAGTAAGAATTCTGTTTCTCTGTCCTCTTTCAAATCAAATTCAGTGCCTCTTGTTGAAAAGGATTGTAGTGTCTATTAAACAGGTGCACACATAGGTTTAAAGTCATACTGCTAGATGCCAACAGATAATTCATCACAAATACCCTAAGGTAAATATATAAAAATAAATTTCTAAACAAACCAGCATGTATTCTGAACATGAAATTAAAAAAAAAATGCTTTTCAAGTAACAACAGATACCATATTTAGGAATTAATAAAAACAAAATTGGTACATAATTTGCATACAAAATTATACTTAAGTTTATTTAAGGACCTTAAAGAAATCTTGTGGAAATGGTAAACTGTGCTATATTAGATAGAAAATCTTGTCACTTCCTCCATAATTGATTCACAGAGTCAATGGAATTAAAAAATAAATTTAAAAAGTTTTAATGCAACTTGGCAAACTGACTCTAAAATTTAAGGATGGGAGTTCAAACCCATCTAGGTGTTCTTCAGGAACAAGCCATGGTGATCTACTCTAATAAATATCACAGCTTGGAAAACACTGTAAGGAACTTATGCTTTGTCACATGTGGCCACTTTGAGTCAAAATCAGCTTGATAGCCTCTAACAGCAACAATAACAGTAACAAATAGTAAAGAAGGTATTGATGACGAAGGAAAAGAAAGCTTGAGTACTCTCCCCTTCAAAACTGTCAGGAAGTTCACACATGCAGACCCTGGCCTGTACAAGCATACTCACCCAGCCCCATACTCTGTGTTGTTGTTTTCCTTAGGTGCCGTCGAGTCATCTCTGACTCATAGCAACCCTAGGCACAGCAGAATGAAACACCGTCCAGTTCAGCACAAGCTGCATGATCCTTGTTATACTTGAGCCCATCATCGCAGCCACTGTGTCAATCCATCCCATTGAGGGTCCTACCCTCTTTTGTCGACCCTCCACCTTACCAAGCATGACATCCTTCTCCAGGAAATGGTCCTTTCTTATGACATAAGCAAAGTAGGTGAGAAGATGTCTGGCCATTCTTGCTTCCAAGAAGCAATCCGGCTGCACTTTCTGCGGGACAGAACTTTTAGTTCATGGTACTTTGAGCATTCTTTGTCAGTGCCACAACTCAAAAACATCAATTCCTGTTTGGTCTTCCTTATTCATTGTCCAGCTCTTACATGCATATGAGGCAATTGGAAATATCATGGCTTGTGTCAGATGCACCTTAGTCCTCAAGGAGACATCCTTGGTCCTCAGCACTTGAAAGAGGTCCCTTGCAGCCAACTTGCACAGTGCTATCCATTGTCTAATGTCCTGCCTGCTGCTTCCCATCCTTAGTTAGCCTGTGTGTTGTCTAAATTCCTGGTGTTGGGCCCTGCCCTGTGCCATCCTTGGCATTGCCCCCACCAGCTTCTGCACTCTCTCACCTCCATTACCTGCTTTGTCTGTTCCCTGGTGCTTCAGGAGGATGGGCACTGCTTGCAGGATCCTCTGAGTTTGCAGAGCCTTGGCTGTACTGGACACTGTCTTGGGGGTTTGAGTCCTTAGAGCCCACCAGAGAAGACAGGTGAGTGGACACACAGAAGGCAAATGTCAGTGCCACTGATGCTGGTAGTGAGGCTAGCATTGTCTCTCACTTGCCACCCTAACAGCTGTATCCCATTTGAGGCAAGGCTGGCAGAGGGGGCTGGCATATGAGCCCAGGAATCAGCTCTTGCAGCCCCAGCTCTCCTCTGCTGGCTGCTTCTTGGCTGCAGGCAAGAGCAAGGGTTCAGAAATGAGCCAAGACTCTCCTGAGAGTGCTCAGTGCTGGAGTCTGGAACAAAAGGCCAGGAGAACTGGATGGGATTCAGTTGGGGGTCTTCTTTCTAATTTCATCCTAGCTGAATGACCACAAAAAAGTCACTTCCTTATCTGGGCCTTAGTTTTCCCATTTGTGCAATGGAGAGGGGCTGGCTCCCATGTTTTCACTACCAATCTGAGTCTGAGTCTGAGACTCTATTAAATCACATGAGCCTCTGGTCCTTTGGACTCTATAACCAACTGGTTCACTGAAGACATTTTCAGACCTGCTTGGAAGCTGCCTTGCTCTCCCTATAAAGCCTTATTATGTGAGTAATAAGCCTTTTGATACCCTCAAGGGGTGAATGTGACATCTCAGCTCAACATTCAAACCAAAATTTGAGTGGGAATGCATACACTTTTATAGGCTGACAACAGCAAATATTTATTCCAGATAATTTTATGGACTTCAATATAAAAGGCAGAATAGTAAATCTTTCAGATGAATATTTATTTTACTGTATTGATATCTTCTTTAAAAAAAAAAAAAAAAAAACACCAAAGCAAATGCATTGCCATCAAGTCAGATTCTACTCATAGTGACCCCTCCTTCGTCACTCCTTGAGTTTCCGAGGCAGTATCACTAGGGAAGAAGATTACCCAACTTTCCTTCTGAGGAGTGGCTGGTGGGTTTGAATCACCAGCCTTCTAGTTAGCAGTCAAGTGCCTTAGGCACTACAGCATCAGAGCTTCCTTTTGTTTGTTTTCTTATCTCTATGGAAGTAGATCACCCAACCTCCTTTCTGAGGAGTGGCTGGTGGGTTTGAACCACTAGCCTTCTGGTTAGCAGTCAAATGCATTAGGCACTATGCCACCAGAGCTCCTTGGTATCTTCTAAGTAAGAAAAATACAAATATAAATTAAAAGTAAATCTTAAATATTTATCTAATTTATAAACAAGAACTTTTATTCAGTAACAACATTTGAAAGAAAGGCGAGACAAGATCTATGGGAAAATATTTATATATGTTAACCATTTTCTGGATTTATATCCAGAAAATATTAAGAATTCTAATGAGAAATAAAAATTAAACTCACAACCCTAATGTACAATTTGTAAAATATATGAACAGATACGTAAAAAAGGTTTCACAAATGTGACAGATATACATATATACTTATATACAGAGAGAGAGATGGAGAGAGACCCTGGGTGGGTCAAATGCTTAAGCACTCAGCTTCTAACCAGGAGGTTGGCAGTTCAAATCTACCCAGAGGTACATCAGAAGACAGGCATGGTGGTCTACTTCCAAAAAATCACAGCTATTAAAAACTC
>NW_006921865.1:4457170-4460846 GCF_000298275.1 Orycteropus afer afer | reverse complement strand
TATATATGAAATATTTGTTCAACTTCACTAGTAATAAGGAAATGAAAATTAAAATGATAGATATACTTTTATACCTATGAATTAACAGAATAAAGATATTGGAAAACACTAAATGTTGAAAGTGATATTGATCAATTAAAACACCTGAATATTTTTTGTAGGAATATAAATGAAAACAACCATGGTGGAAAAGAATATGGCACTCACTTTAAAATAGAGAAAAGTCATATATTCTATTACAACAAATTTCCAATGCTAAGTTTATTCTAAAAAGAAATATTTGTACATGTGAAATAGAAGATTTGCTGAATAATAATATCCATAGCAGCATGATTCGTAAGGAAATACACACAAAAAATAACTGAATAAATAAAAACATAGTTCCACAGAAAAATTTATATATTGTGCAATATACATTTGATGAGATATTGTTGTTGGTAGATGCTATTGAGTCAGCTCCAACTCATAGCAACCCTGTTTATAACAGAATGAAACATTGCCTGGTCCTGCACCATCCTCACAATTCTTGCTATACTTGAGCCCATTGTTGCAGCCATGGTGTCAATCCTTCTCTTTGTGGGTCTTTCTCTTTTTCTCTGAAACTCCACTTTACCAAGAATGATGTCCATCTCCAGGGACTGGCCCCTTCTGATAATATGACCAACATAGGTGAAAAGAAGTCTGGCATTCTAGATTCTAAGGAGCATTTTGGCTGAACTTATTCCAGGACAGATTTGTTCACTGATGAGATCCTATATCTCAGTAAAAATGAATGCTCTACAGGTACACTCAACAACATTGATATACAATGTAATGTGAAAAAAAATCTAATTTCGTAAACTAAAGTGTGAATCAATTCCATAGAGATTCAATGAAAAGCAAAATTAATGTTCTATGTAATAATATAATAATAAGATTGTGTTTTTTTTAAATAGTACAAGATCAGCAAACAAAAAACAAGTTCAATGAAAATCTCACGTGAAATGCTAGGGAATGGGACATTTGAGGAACACTTGTTGTTGTTACGTGCCATCGAGTTGGACCTGACTCATAGCGACTCTTCCTTGGATTTCCAAGGTGCCATCATTATGGAAGTAGATTACCCAACCTTCCTTCTGAGGAATGGCTGGTGGGTTTGAATCACCAGCCTTATGGTTAGCAGTCAAGTTCTGGCTGTTTGGTTGGATATTGGCTTCATCAAGTACGTTTTAAAGTCATGCATTTTTACATTTATAGCTTACTTATTATCTTACATGTATAAAAAAGTGCATCAAAAGTAAAGTATTACAAAAATTTTTAAATAAGGAAATTCATTGGGAAGAATCTGTGGAGTGTAGAATTTTTGTTTGTGAAAAATAAAATAAATTAAATTTTGTGAAATAATTAAAAAAAATTGAACTTCTGGTTTCATCATGCAAAAATTTAAAACAGTAAAAAAAAAGTATATATGGCTTTTGACATTATTATACTTTTTTGTATGCATTCCAAAGAAAGATGATCCCACAGAATATGGAAATTATTGAACAATATCATTAATATGGCATGCAAATAAAATCTTACTGAAAATAATTCAAAAACCGTTGCAGCAGTAAATTGACAGAGAAGTTCCAGAAGTGCAGGCTGGCTTCAGAAGAGGATGTGGAATGAGAGAGCGTCAATGTTATATCCTTTCACCATACTTATTCAATCTGTATGCTGAGCAAACTATCCGAGAAGCTGGACTATAGGAAGAAGAACGTGGCATTAAGACTGGAGGAAGAATCATTAACAACCTGCGATACACTGACAACACAACTTTGCTTGCTGAAAGTGAGGATGACTTGAAATACTTACTGAGAAAGATTGAAGAATACAGTCTGCACTATGGATTACACCTCAATATAAACAAAACAAAATTCTCAAAACTGGATGTATAAGCATTACAATAAATGGAGAGAAGATTGAGGTTGTCAATGACTTCACATTGCTTGGTTCTACAATCGTCGCCAATGGAAACAGCAGTCAGGACAGCAGAAGATGTATAGCACTGGACAAATCAGCTGCAAAGAACCTTTTCAAGTGCTGAGGAGCAAAGATGTCTCCTGAGGACTAAAGTGCACCTGACACAAGCCATGGCATTTTCAATTGCCTCATATGCATGTGACAGCTGGACAATGAATAAGGAAGACCAAAGAAGAGTTGATGCTTTTGAGCTGTGGTGTTGGCGAAGAATGCTGAAAGTACTGTGGACTGCTAAAAGAACTAACAGGTCTGTCCTGGAGGAAGTGCAGCAAGAATGCTCCTTGGAGGCCAGAATGGCCAGACTTCTTCTCACCTACTTTGGTCATGTTGTCCAAAGGGACCATTCCTTGGAGAAAGATGCCATGCTTGGCAAGGTGGAGGGTAGAAGAAAAAGGGGAAGGCCTTCAACCAGTTGGATTGACATGGTGGAGGCAGAGATGGGCTCGAGTGTAGCAAGAATCGTGGAGCTGGCTCAGGACTGAGCTGTGGTTCATTCCGCTGTGCATAGGGTCGCTATGAGTCGGAGACGACTCGATGGCACTTAACAACAATAACATACTTTTTTATTTTAAAATTATGTATATCTTAATAATTTCAAAGATAAGGAATAAGAACTTGAATAAGCAAGATATAAGATCATAAAGTATAATTTCTGATTCTTTTTTTCTTTTCTTTTCCCAAGTGACTTGATGGTGCAGTAGTTAATTGAGGGGCTAGTAAATGAAAGATTGACTTTATGGGAAAAAAGATTTGGCAGTTTACTTCCTTAAAGACTTATAGTCTTTGAAACCCTATGGGATATTTCCATTCTGTCCTTTAGGATCCCTATGTGTTGGAATGACTCTATGGGGAAAGTTTTTTGTTGTTGTTGTTTTGTTTTTACTTCAAATACACGGCTTCTGTTCAGTTCTATGGACAATATATTTCCAGGTTGGAATTCAGTCACCTTCCTAAGACATGTTATTTATAAGCAGAATATTTCTAGTTCATTTAAAGGCAAACAAAATAATCTAGGAAGCATATTGTAACAGTTAGCAAAATCAGAAGTTTAAAGCAAACTTCTCTCTATTCATGACTGATCCCCACACCTCCCTCAGGACAATTGACCATCTAAATGCTGTGCACAGTGCGATCCTGTGCACATGTATAGTATTTTCAGAAAGAAGTATTTTCTCATTGCAAATTGAGTTTCTAAGCAGTTCATCCTGAAAACACTGTTCTCAATTGCATTGCTTTTCCTCATTGCTGGATACCTGCTACTCTGTGATTACTATACACACACAATTTATTCCTTTCTTCATTTTCTTGGCTTTTCCCTTTATTTTGTGTTCACCATGGAAAGATTAATTTAGAAATCTAAATAAAGTCGTATTTTTTATATTGTTCTGGATTACCAATTAAGGTATATTCAAACAAAATTACTGGCTTTTCTGTCTTCAGCTTCTGTTTATCAGAAAGGAAAAAAATATATATTTTTTTTTACTGTTCATTTTTACATTGTGTCTTTATCTGAATAGTGGTTACCTTTTCTTCTTTATTCGGCACTGCCATCAACCAGTGGCTCTTCTTCCATTTCTGCTAGATCTGTCACTTCACTCAGTAAGCCCATCTTCAAGAACCTTCTGTATCACCACATTCGACTAACTCTTCACATAAGAATTCTTCATATATATAT
>NW_006921865.1:4431347-4457070 GCF_000298275.1 Orycteropus afer afer | reverse complement strand
ACTTCCATAGTGATACTGCCTCGGAAACCCAAGGAGGGGTTGCTATGAGTCAGGGCTGACTCGACGGCACATAACAACAACGTATATATCTGCTGGTAAGCTTTGTAAGGACATTTTTAGTTTGGTTGTAAATGCATGCCTCATGAGAAGCTTTGGTTCAATTCCTGGATACCACCTCCTACCACCTGTCTGTCTGTAGGGGATTCCATATTGCCATGATGCTAAATAGGTTAAAGTGGAACTGCCACTAGATGGACTAGTAGAAAAGGCCTGAAAATATGCTTCTGAAAACTCTCTATATTACAAAATTCTGATCCTCATCCCAGCATGCGGATGGCACAGGGCTGGGAATATTTTGTCCTGTTATGCAAGGAGTCCTCATAGGTCAGGGACCAACTTGACAACAGCTAACAATAACAAAAAAGTAACCATTTTCAGGGATCTTTGTTCAACATTTAGAGAAATGTGGCTATGTTTGTTCCTTCTGTTGCTTGAATATGTGATAATATGAACCATGCAGAAAAAGCTACATTTTAGCTATGTTGTTGTTGTTGTTATGTGCCGTCAAGTCGGCCCCGACTCATAGCGACCCCTCCTTGGGTTTCCGAGGCAGTATCACTACGGAAGTAGGATTGCCCAACCTTCCTTCCGAGGAGTGGCTGGTGGGTTTGAACCGCCAGCCATCTGGTTAGTAGGCAAGTGTCTTAGCCACTATGCTAAAAACATGAAATTCAGAATTCTAGCAGTAATAGAGGATCTGAGCATCAACTAGGATTACAAATCTGCTTAAAGCTTACCTAGACCCCATATGGTTTTCTGAGAAAAGAAATAAATAGCATACTTACTCATTCCTATATTTCCCTTATGAGTTATTTCAGCAAAAGAATGCCAAAATTCTGAAATTCCTTTCAGGATTTGTTTTTCCACCAGCTCCCTTTGAAACTTGGTGTTCATACTGAATAGCCTTCATAGGTCATAAATGAGCTCATCATTGTAATTATAATAACAACCATGGTGAGCACCGTTATCAACATCTACCATAATCTTTTCAGTATATGTGATTCCTGAAACTGTGGGACACTAGGAATAAAAATTAGGTGGATTAAGAAATCAGCTATGCTCTATTTCCCTAAATCTTTATTTCTACTTTAATAACACTCTTTCTTTTCCTCCTTCTCTTCATCTTTCTATCTTAAAACTAGAATGAATCTACATCCTGATTTACCCGTACAATAACTTATACCCATTATACAAACATAATTATAGTAATGCATCACTTAATGTCTATGACACAGTCTATGAAATAGGATGATATGTGATTTGAATGTGTGCAAATACTGTATCATAGTTTGTTCCTGCTTTTTCTTTAAGGATCTTGAACAAGCTTCATTACTTAGCAGTGATCAGCCATGACCTGAGAGGGATTTGCTTTTGTGTTTGATCCTCAATCAACATCACTATCAATTTCTCATATCTGATGTAGTTACCTCTCACATTGTCAACAGCCTTGTAACTTTCAGTGGAGCCCTTCCTTTAGCAGCTTGGGGAATTTTTTTCTTTGTTTTTGAGGGTCGTTATGACTGTCAAGTGTGATGTGCCTAAATCATGAGCAATGGCATTCACTGATTTCAGATCTTTGTGTTGTTAAATAACTTTTTATTTCACTTTCAAATTGATACTTCTCCTTTGCTTCTTGTCACTGCTATCACTAGCAATGGTGTTGCTGCATTTGGGAGGCATGATACACTTTTCAGTAATATTTTCTAAAAATCAAATAGAGGTATAATGCTACAACACTCAAGAGATGCAAAATATATAAGATTGGATGCTGCTGCCTACAAATAAGGACATATAATGTTTAACAGTAAATTTTCAGATAGAAAGTACAGTACAGTACATACATAAGCCAGTAATATAGGCATTTATTATGATTATCAAGACATTTTAAGTTATATGTGTAATATAGCATTATATACCTGCCACCACAATCACTTTATATACAAGAGGCATGAGACACATTCATTGCTTTCAGGAAGCTGCTGCATTCACTATGTCTCATTTTCTGTTCAGGAAAATCTATTATAACTTTATGGGTCCACAGATATATACGCAGTTGGACATTGCCCAAACAGACATTACAGGGCACATGACTATATTAATAAAGCTCATTTCATTCCTACACATGTTTGAGTTTGGGGATATTATATGACTGTGGGAATTTCCATCAGGTGCCTTTGTGTCAACTCTGATTCATAGTGACCCTGTGTACAACAGAGAACAAAATGTTCCTTCACCTTGGGCCATCCTCATGACCTTTGTTATGTTTGAGCACGAGGTTGTAGCCATTGTGTCAGCCCATCTCACTGAGAGTCTTTCTCTTTTTTCACTAACCCTCTACTTTACCAAGGCTGATGTCCTTCTCCTTGGACTAGTCTCTCCTAAGAATATGTCCAAATTATGTAGATGAAGTCTCTCCAAATTCAGTTAATAAGGAGCACTCTGGCTGTGCTTCTTTCAAGATATATTTGTTCATTCTTCTGAAATCCATGTTCTGTTCAATATTCTTTGCCAACACCATAATTCAAGTGCATAAATTCTTCAATCTTTGTTATTCATTGTCAAGTTTTTGCATGCATATAAGGCAATTGAAAATACTTTGCCTTGAGTCAGGTGCACCTTAATGTTCAAAGTGACATTCTTTCTCTTTAACACTTTAAAGAGGGCTTATGAAGCAGATTTGTCCAATGTAATATTTTATTTGATTCCTTGACTGTTGCTTCTGTGGGCATTGTTTTCTGATCCAAGGAGAATGAAATGCTCAACAACTTCAATTTATTCACTATTTATCATGATGTTGCTTATTAGTTCAATTGTAAAGATTTCATTTTCTTTACATACATGTGTATTCCATACTGAAGACTTCAGTATTTTACCTCCATCAGTAAGTGCTTCAAATCACCTTCACTTTTGCAATGATGCTGAGAACTATGGCACTGGTATTTTAAATACCACTCATGATGGATCTGTTTCAGTGGAGTTTCCAGACTAAATCAGACTAAGAGGAAAGTCTGATGATCAGCTTCTAAATTTAGCCTATAAAAATACTGTAGATAACACAGCACACTGTCCAATATGGTGCTGGAAGATGAGCCCATCAGGTTGGAAAACACCCAAAATATGACTGGACAAGAGCTGCCTCCTCAGCGTAGAGTCAACCAATTGACATGTATAGAGTAAAGCCTTCTAAACCTTCTAAACTTTTGCTGAAGTAGCCTAATAAAAAATGAGAAACAACATTTGTAAATTTCCATTAATAGTAGGAACATGGAGTGTGCAAAATATGTATCAAGGAAAATTGGAAGTTATAAAAATGAAATGGAATGTTTGATGACTGATATCCTAGACACTGGTGAACTGAAATGCACTGTATTATATGGTTGTTATGTTATTGTTATGTGCCGTCGGGTCAGATCCTACCCATAGTGACCTCTCCTTGGGTTTTCGAGGCAGTATCACTACGGAAGTAGATCGCCCAACCTTTCTTCCAAGGAGTGGCTGGTGGTTTTGAACCACCAACTTTCTGATTAGCAGTCAAATGCCTTAGGCACTATGCTACCAGAGCTCTTTATTTTAATCCCATAGGTGGTTGATCCTATGTTTATGAAAATATCCTGAAATGCTACTAAAATGATTTTCAAATAGCATAATGATATTTATGAGAGGAGATAAAGAAAAAGGGTGAAATGGAAGAATATGAGAAAGATCACATTTGTTTTCCTTGTTTCTGTTTATTAATGGAAACAAGATCTCTCTCTCTCTCATTCTCTCTTAGCTATTAGGATAATATTTGTCTGCCTATAACAGATATATTCTGTTGTACATGGGGTTGCTATAAGTCAGAGATGATTTGATGGCACCTAACAACAACTACAACATAACAGAAAACCAAAAATATAGCTGTTTTAAATACAGAGTTTATTCCACATGTATAAATTTGTCCAGATGAAGAATGTTCAAGCTTGACAGTACAACTTCCACTTCAACTCTTTACTTGAATGTTCATATTTCCATATGTCCATATGGCTTCCATCCTTGTGGTTGTTTTAAGGTCTACAATGACTGCTGGCACTCCAACCTTCACATTTTTATTGCAACCAAAGGAAGAAAGGAGGAAGAACAATAAAATACAAGTTACTTTATTAAAAAGATAGCTTTCTTTTAACGTGCCATTTTTTAATTCCAGCCCGATGATTTTTTATTATGATCTTATTGGTCAGAATTTAATCACACCTAGGAGAAAGAGAAATGTCATAACTTCTATTTAGTTGGCCATATGACATTTCCATTCATGTCAATATAGGTTAGCATGGTAGGGTCATGTGGTAGATGTTGTTTAGGCAAATTTGAATCTCACCAGCATGCTTTTTATACCACAGTTTTATAGACTGTTTACAGCACAGGTTCTGTTCCTGATTTTCTGGGTTTTGAAAGGGTCTAAACCACTTGTTATCTATGGAATATATGTGAATTGTTGTGATGTTATACTCCAGCCCTATTCTCTAAATGGGAGAGTAAGACAATTTGAGTCACAGGTTGTTGCACTGTGGATTAAGACAATATTTATAAAATACTCAGCACATTGCCTGATATATACTACACAGGCCATATATATGCTTTAATCTTTTTATTGCTATAATATGATCACCATTAAACAAATTTGTTTTCAAAAAGCCCTTTCATAACTCCTCTTTTATTATGCATTCAATGATCTGTCCTAAATGTAATGCACAGAAAATATTTGTTTTAAATTCAGATGTCCAAGTTAACTACATATTAAGTTTAGTAAAGGTGGTCTACTACATTCCAGTTGATTCATTTACATTGATTCTAATTCTCAAAACTGCACAAGGTATATTAAGATGTTTCAAAATTCCAGCATGCAGTAAAGTTGGTGTCCAGGGGCATTTCCTTCCAATGAAGCTGACAGACTCTCTCCCAAAAGATCTCATAGGGTAAAATGTATCATGCTGGTAAATTTATGCAAAGTTTGGCTCTCCTCCTTTAGGCTTAGAAATCTTGTAACAACACAGAGCAAGGGGATTAGTCTCTCAGGTTGCTTTTCATTAAACAAATCCCCAACTTTCAATTTGCAATGACATATACAAAAATCACAAGGATCACAATTCTCTGATAACCAGACATACTTAGGAGGGAAAAAATCAGAAAGCTGTTTGCTGAATATTGATTTAGGATAACAGCAAAATACTTTTAATGTTTAAAGACATTTCCACAAAAGCTGTAGCTTTACCAATGGCAACATAGCAATTGATATAAATTGTGATTTATTTCCTCTTTCATGAACAATACCTGGGTAGACCCCTTTGTAGGTTTTCTAGTTTATGAATTCATCTTTAGACACACACGCTCTTTCTTTAGATGTTCAATGTATTCAATTAGGTTTTAAACAAGCTTGAATGCCTCAGGAGCTGTTCTTCCTTTACCTGGATATATTTAAGATTGTGTGTGATGTAAAAGTTTATCTATCAAAGGCAACAGTTCATCACCACACTTATAGGGCTTTTTCCACTGTAGTTCACAAGCAAACAAAAACAAGTTCAAGGTATAATTATTCACCATTATATGGATAAGACCACAAACCCATCTGTCAGTTTGTTGCACTGCAGTGCTTGCATGTTGCTATGATGCTAGAAGTTATGCCACCAATATTTTAAATACCAGAAGGATCATCCATGGTGAGCAGATGTCATTGGAGCTTCCAGACTAAGTAGACTAAAAAGAATGGCATGGAGATCTGCTTCTAAAAATTGTTGCTGTTAGACGCCATCAAGACATCTCCAACGCATAGCGACCCTATGCACAGGAGAACGAAACACTGCCCAGTCCTGTACCAGCCTCGTAATCCTTGCTATACCTGAGCCCATCGTTGCAGCCACTGTGTCAATCCATCTCGTTGAGGACCTTCTCTTTTTTTGTTGACCCTCCACTTTACCATGCATGATATCCTTCTCCAGGAAATGGTTCCTTCCGACAACATGACCAAAATAGGTGAGACAAAGTGTGATCATTCTTACTTCCAAGGAGAATTCTGGCTGCACTTCTTCCAGGGCAGATTTGTTAGTCCTTTTAGCAGTCCATGTTACCCTTAGCTTTCTTCTCCAACACCACAACTTAAAAGCATCAACTCTTTTTCAGTCTTTCTTATTAATTGTCCAGCTCTCACATGCACAAGAGGTGACTGAAAATAACATGACTTGAGTTAGGAGCACCTTAGTCTTCAATGACACATCTTTCCCTTCAGCACTATAAAGATGTCTTTTTCAGCAGATTTTCCCAAGGCAATATGTCATCTGATGTCTAGACTGCTGCTTCCATTGGTGTTGATTGTAGAACCAAGTAAAATGAAGTCCTTGACAATTTCAGTCTTTTCTGCATCCATCATGAAACCGTTTTTTGGACGAGTTGTGAGAATTTTTGTTTTCTTTATATTGTGGTGTAATCCATACTGTAGACTGTAGTGTTTCATCTTCATCAGTAAATGCTTCAAGTTGTCTTCAATTTCAGCAAGCAAAGTTGTGTCATCTGCATATCACAGGTTGGTAATGAGTCTTCCTCCAATCTTAATGCCACATTCTTCTTCATATAGTCCAGTTTCTCAGATCATTTGCTCAGCATACAAATTGAATAAGAATGATGAAAGAATACAACCCTGACACACTCCCTTCTTGATTTTGAACCATGGAGTAACCCCTTGTTGTGTTTGAATGACAACCTCTTGATCTATGTACAGGCTTCTCATGAGTACAATCAAGTGTTCTGGAATTCCCATATTTCTCATTGTTATCCATAATTTGTTATGATCCACACAATCAAAGGCTTTTGCATAGTCAATAAAACATAAATAAACATCTTTCTGCTATTCCTTGCTTTCAGCCAAGATCCATAGGACATCAGGAATGATATCCCTCATTCCACATCCTTTTCTGAATCCAGCTTGTCTTTCTGGAAGGTGTCAATATACTGCTGCAACCGTTTTTGAATTTTCTTCAGTATGATTTTACTTGCATGTGATGTTAATGATATTATTTTATAATTTCCACATTCTGTGGGATCACTTTTCTTTGGAATGGGTACAAATATGGATCTCTTCCAGTCAGTTGGCCAGGTAGCTGTCTCCCAAATCTTGGCATAATCGAGTGAGTGCCTCCAGCATGGCATCTGTTTGTTGAAACATCTCAATGTGTATTCCATCAAATCCTGGAGACTGGTTATTCACCAATTCCTTCAGTGCATTTTTGGCTTCTTCCTTTAATACCATTGGTTCTTGATCATATGCCACCTCCTGAAATTAATTCTAAAAAATTAGCCAGTGAAAACCCTGTTGATCACAGCAGAACACTATCTGATGTAGTACTGAAAGATGACCACCCTAGATTTGAGGGCAGCCATAATATACAGTGTCCACAACAGTAGACTCATGCATACCGATGATTATGAAGATGGCACAGGACCAGCCAATCTTCCTCCTTTTGTACAAAACGTTGTCATGAGTTGAAGTAAAATATAGAGCAGTCAACAACAACAACATATGTTTATTTCCAGGGAAGGCTTATTGGAACTTGCTAAAGCAAGTTTTTACAGCAGTAAGTAAAAGACCTGACATTAAACCAGAGCTATCTGAGTTTATGCCATTTTTTCTTATACCAGAGTATTTTTAAAAGATTTTTTAAAAAATATTTTCCTTCACTGAAGTTTATTGCTTATTACCTATCCATGCTAGATATAACTCCATTTTTTATTTTTTTTCCATTTAACATATATTTATTTTTCTGGAGGGAAAAAAGAAACATGACTATATGATTTGGCAAAAGTATTAAAAATATTGAATGAATTTAGCATAAAAAATTCATAGATAGACACTTCACAGAGGGAACATTTACTTTTAATAGCAATGTTGGTGAGAGATAATATTCCCTAAGGATTGTCACTTCCATAATCATCACTCTTTGCCTCTCCCCTTACTGTTTATTTCAAAAAGCCTATTCACCAGCAGCCTTCTTGTTGTCTTTGCTGTAGCAGCAGCTTTGCATTGTGGTGAGCCAGGTGGTTGCACTAAGATAATGCAGTCCATGTTCACACAACAATAGTAAAATCAGGCATGATTGAAAAACGTGGACAGTCCAATTTGTTGTAGATCAGTACAATAGTCCCAGACTGGTATTTAGGCAGCAGGACTGACATAATCAAGATTCTACTTCTTGTGGGCCCAGGTAGGCATATTTTTCTCAATAAAATCAACACATTTTCTAGTCACATCAAATTCCATCACAATCCCCTAGATTTGAAATACAGTTTGTCATTTGGAAACATGATCTATAGGATCAAAGGTAAAGGGAAGTTCATATAATCAAAGAATCAGTATTTTAGATGTAGGAATCCAAAACATTGCATAAACTAGGCTTCTATGAGAGACAGAACATTATCGCCAAATTTATCATAATCACTCATTTCTTTCTTTAACACAATCAGTAACTTTGTTGTTGTTGTTGTTGTTTGCCGTCGAGTCGGCCCCGACTCATAGCGACCCCTCCTTGGGTTTCCGAGGCAGTATCACTACGGAAGTAGGATTGCCCAACCTTCCTTCCGAGGAGTGGCTGGTGGGTTTGAACCGCCAGCCTTCTGGTTAGCAGTCAAGTGCTTTAGCCACTATGCTACCAGAGAAATCACAAATTCTCAGAGTCGTCCATCTATTGTAAGATTTCAGTTGACAGAATTTTCTTTATATTAAGGCAAACTTTGTTTAGAACACACAAAATAAGAAATCTATGTCGTATATGAAAATTGTTTGGATCATCTAACTCAGTTATGGTGTCTCTAGTATCCCCTTCTCTAGGAATGCCTTGAGTCATCCCTCATGTGATATAATTTCAAATCCCATTTACTTCTATGCATGCTTTCAAGTTTATCAAAGTCTCTTAAAATATGTTTCACAAATTTAAATATTCATATGTCACTTAGCATCCACTATATGTTCTGTGATTTTCCACCTTTCTTTAATATATATATTTTTTCACTCTAAAATGATGCTTCTACTTTGCCTCTTGCTGCTGCTATTGCTAGCACTGCTTTTTACTGCTCTTAGTAGAATGATACACTTCACAGTAATATTTTCAAAAGAAAATTAAAGAGAGAGATAACACTAAAACACTCCAGACACATGATACATGAGATTGGATGCTGCTGCCTATGTGTTGAAGTACACCCTTGTATACAATAAACTTTTTATTTGCATGCAGGGAAAATTCACATTCAAATAACAATAGCATAGTACTACATATGGCGTAGGAGCTCTGGTAGAGTAGTGCCTAAGGCATTTGACTGCTAACCAGAAGGCTGGAAGTTCAAACCCACCAGCCACTCCTCGGAAGGAAGGTTGGGCAATCTACTTCTCTAGTGATACTGCCTCGGAAACACAAGGAGGGGTCACTATGAGTCAGGTCCACCTTGATGGCAAACAACAACAATAACACATATTGCATAGTGCCTAAGGCATTTGACTGCTAACCAGAAGGCTGCCAGTTGAATCCCACCAATCACTCCTTGGAAGGAAGTTTGGACAATCTATTTCTATAGTGATTCTTTCCACCTCAGAAACCCAAGGAGTGGTTGGTCACTATAAGTTGGTTCTGACTCCACGGCACTGAGTTTTGAGTTGAGCTGAGTACTACAGAGCCCAGTTACATAGATGTTGATTATGACTATCTAGATATATGTATTATAGATTATATGTACAATGTACCTAAGGCATTTGACTGCTAACCAGAAGGCTGGAAGTTCAAACCCACCAGCCACTTCTTGGACAGAAGCCTGGGCAAACCTCTTCAGTAGAGCTACTGCCTCAAAAACACAAGGAGGGGTCACTATGAGTTGGGACCAATTCCATGGCCATGTAGGTTTTTTTTTTTTTTTTTTTTTTGGCACGTTATAAGCCTGAAAATGCAATTGCTTTGCATACAAGAGATATGAGATATGCATATTGTGTGCCAGAAGCTGTTGTGTTTGTTATGTCTGATTATGTTTGCTATGTCCTGTCCTTTGATTGGGATTTCTGAACTCTATTATAACCTTATAAGGAGTTATGGTTGTGAAGTGGTTAAGGCATTTGGCTGCTAATCAAAAAGTCAGTGGTTCGATATCCCACACTGCACTGTGGAAGAAAGATGAGGCAGTCTCCTTCCATGAAGATTTACACTCTTGGAAACCCAGTGTGGGTCACTATGAGTCAGAATTAACTTGGTGGCAGTGAGTTTTGATTTTTGGTTTGGTTTATTATAACCTTATGGGACCATGGGCATGTATGCATTCATACATTGCCCAACGGACATTGTGCAGCACATGACTGTATTTTGCTCCAGGTTTCTCTGCCTTGAGTTCAGTAGGGCTCATCATGAACACACTATTAATACCATATAAAATAATATTAGTATGGGCTTAAAAACCAAAGAGAAATAAAACCCTATGGATTACTGAAAATTATTATAATAACATCCCCCCCAGTGGTTACTATGTTTTAGGCACTATTTTATTTGTGTAATGTGCATTAACTCCTCAAATCCTGAAAATAATTATATGAGTGAGGGACAACTATTAGACTCATTGTACTGATAGGAAAATATACTACCAGAAGTTTAAAAGAAACTCACTAAAGATTAACAACTTTTATTATTATTATTATTATTGTGATTTGGGTGAAGATTTACAGAGCAAATTCACTTTCCATACAGAAGTTCACATATACTTTGTCTCATGTAATTGACCACAGTTTACAACAATGCAACAGCTCCCCTTCTACTTCCTTCCCATAGTTACCTCTTCCCAGTGTCCATCCCTCCATATACTCCTGCCCCCTGAGCTGTCTCCCTGTGCATAAGCAGCCCTTCTTTCTCCCATGATTGTTCTCTCCAAGGACTGTATCTACTTGAGGTAAATGTTTAACTCATATGCCTGTATTTTGTTTGGCTGGAAACCACAAGTATGGGTTCAATTCCAGACCTGAAGGGCAACAAAGGGTCATAGTGTCATAGTCTCAGTGGTTCCACCAGGCTCTATCAGACTAGCAAACCTTCCCCCCCCCTTTTTCTTCACCTCCAAATGATTTTGAGTTTCGTTCCACATTGTTCTCCCTCTCTATCAAGGATCTCCTACATAGATCCCCTTCCAAGTGGATGACAATGGTAGCTGGGCACCATCTAGTTCTTCTGGTCTCATAGCTATATAGGCTGCAGATCACATGTTGTACCAGTTTCTAGGACTAATTGTTTCCATGAATGTTGGTTTTCTTCATTCTTCTTTGCTCTGGACAAGGAGAGACCCATTGTTGCATCTAGATGACAGCTTGCTAGCTTTTAAGATCGCAGTCACTACTCACCAAAGTAGGAGGTAGAACAATGTTTTGTATAGTATGTTATGTCAATTGAGCTTGATGTCCCCTGCAACTATGGTCCCAAGACCACAGAAGATGAACCAGTTTTTAACTGATGGAATTGAATGTAGTCACTACTGTGCCATGGAGCCAGGCTCCAGACTAGTGATCTTCGACTGGAACAACAGGATAAATATCATCTAAGAACTGTTATAAATGTAAATTCTCAGGTCCCACTCATGTCCTATTAAATTAGAAATCCTGGGGCCAAGTAAACTCTATTTCAACAAGTTCATCATTATTCTGGGACATACTAATGCTTCAGAACCACTGTGCCTACCCTACACTCAGATAAATTCTACTGAATTCAAGGTACACATGATGTTCAAGCAAGGAGACTAGAAACAAGTTTTCTGAAAATTAAAAGGTAGTATTCTTGCAAGTTGAAGACTAGAAAGAGTTAGAAAGCCACACATAGCAATGTTGACAAATAAATTGGTAAGGGATAACTCATCAACAATAAGTCTAACATGAATACTTATTCCAAAAAAATGTGTCAATGTCAAGAAATTATCTTTTGCAGTTAACATTCAATATCTTTGTTGTTGTTGTTGTTATGTGCCGTAGAGTCAGACCAGACTCACAGCGACCCTCCTTGGGTTTCCGGGGCAGTATCACTATGGAAGTAGATTGCCCCATCTTCCTTCCTAGGAGTGGCTAGTGGGTTTGAACTGCCAGCCTTCTGGTTAGCAGTCAAGTGCCTTTAGACACTACACTACCAGAGTTCCTTTAATATCTTTAGGAAACCAATTGCTGTTGTTATGTGCCATCGAGTCAATTAGGTCTCTTAAAAATGGAAGATTGAACTACTGACAGTCCCTCAGACACTCATTGGTGCAAAACATGGAAGATGTGTTTCTGTATTGGGTGTTAACAGATTTCATTATTTATCTTATTTTCTCATGCTTGTTTTCTTGGTGATCATGAAAATATAATCTATAAGTCCATGACTGAATTTTTATCTCCAAAACTCATAAAAGGAAAAATAGATTATATGTTTCTTAATTATGTTTTTGTAGTTATGTGCCCTCGACTAGTAGCGACCCCTCCTTTGGTTTCTGAGGCAATAGCACTGCAGAAGTAGATTGTCCAACCTTCCTTCAGAGGAGTGGCTAGTGGGTGTGAACCGCCAGCTTTCTGGTTAGCAGTCAAGTGCCTTAGGCACTACACTACCAGAGCTCCTTTCTTGTTCTACTCAAAGAAATAGCTTATTGAACGAAGAGAGGTCATTGAAATTCCTTGTGTAAGCTCCTTATAGTACTTTTAAGAGAATATTGGTGAATTATTTACTATGATTATTGGATTATATATTTTTATCCATTTATTGGAATTAAAATATGTGGTTATGAGTTCTAGATACAAGTAAATTCTCCTGTATATTGAAAACTAGTCAAAATATGTCTATGTGCACTAATTAGCCCTATAATTTAATAAGACAGTCTCATCAAGATGTATGTGCACCTGAGAAAATATTGCCTGTGGCAAAAGTAGAAACCAGCCAAAAATAGCTATTATCTTACTTTTTAGGTTACTTGTTTGCTTAAATTACTTAATCTAAAAATATCCCCAGGAATGGTGAAAATATTTTACTATTAAGTTCTAATGGTGGGAAAACATGCAAAATTAGAGATCCATATTTATGTAAGATATATTAATAAGGATACCAATTATTTATAATTATTCTCCCAAATGTAGATGATGAGGCAGCAGCTGTGGTTAATAAAAAGAACATTTTGTTTGGAATCAAAAAACCTAGGTTTTTTGCCATACAACATCTGTGAGACCTTGGGCAACTCATCCCAGTGGTTCTGAGCTCTACTGCCTTATATCCAAATGGAAAAACTAATGTCTCTCTTTATCTCATAGGTTGTATATGATGATTCATTAGCATTTAAAGGGAAATATTTGTGTAAAAGGTAAAGCTCAGGTAAATTATTTCAATAAAACTACCAATACAAAACTATTTTCATTATGCCTCAAATATGAGGGACTATTTGCTGAAATTTTCTTTTTCTTTGCCTTAGTAGGTCATAGTTTATATTTAATATTGAAGAAAGTAAAATGAAAAATCAAATAACCAACACTGGTAGTAACTTTAATTTATATAGAGCTTCTTTTTTTATGTAATCTTTGGGATTAGTGAGAAAAATTAACACTCAACTAAGGCAAGTTGCTAAGGAGCTCTGGTAGTGTAGTAGTTAAGGCAGTTCACTGCTAACCAGGAGGTCAGTGGTTTGAACCCACCAGCAGCCACTCGGTGGAAGAAAAATGAGGCAGTCTGCTTCCCAGTGGGGATAGCTATGGGTCAGAATCTACTTGATGGCAGTGAGTTTGGCTTTAAGCTTAAGGCAAGCTGCTACTAATGATAGATTCAGCCCAACCCACCCTTTGCCATCGAGTTGATTCTGACTCATAATGACCCTATAGGACACAGTGAACTGCCCCATAGTGTTTCCAAGGCTTTCATTTTTATGGAAGCAGACTATCATATCTTTCTGCTGTAGGAACAACCAAAGTTTCAGTTAGCAGCTGAGCACTTAATCACTGCACCACCAGGGAACCTTGTGATAGGTATAAGGATACTAAAAAAAAAAAAAAAAATGTTGCCAATAAGAATTTGCAAGTCAATATCAAATAGCAAGAGCCAGGATGCACTTTATCATGAAGAGTTTGATACAGAATTAAAAGTGAGGAAAAGTCCATTTTCCATTCTTATATGAAATTCTTACATGAAATTGTGTTCTATTGACATGTTTGTAGAAAATAATAAGAATAGTGAGAGAAAATATAAATTTCCTATTATCTATGTTATCTCTATCACCAGATCGCACACTTAAACTGAATTTCTACCATAGCAATATTTTTAAAAAATAAGAAATAAAATAAACTTCCATCTTGAATGGACTCTTGTCTTACTAGTAAATCACTCTATGTACCTATTTTTTGCAAGAATCCTCCTTAACCATAGTTGGGCTAAATAAGAAAGGAAATAATGAAAAATACTTCACCCATTCAAATGCAATACCTTCCAGCATCACACTGCTTTGTTCACCTCATATCATACAATCCTCATCTCATTTTTACATAGATTTAGATATTAACCTTTTCTTTTATGTTCACTATTATTATCATCATTATCTAAAATTCCTTTTCTGAATGGCAATTGTGTATATGGAAATGGAAATTTTCTTCTGCTAAAGAAAAGGTAACTCTCCTTAGGGAGCTGACAACATAATGGAATGTTGTTTGTATTAAAAGTGCAATTCTAGCTGAGGTTTTATTTTTTAAATACCTAATAACTCAAATTACCACAAAGTCAAAGCTACTCCCTGGTGATCTATTAGGAAGCTGTATTCACAAGGGCACTAAGTAAGTTACTATTAGGCAAATTTCTACTCAGCATAGGGCCAAATTTCTGTTTTTAATTGACTTAATGAATATTTTCTCATGGTAAAAGAAACATAATTTGAACAATTGGAAATTAAAAAAAAGCAAGCCATTATCTGTTGTTTTACTGAATTTAAAGGAAGTTTGTGATTAATAAATCCATGTTTTAAAGATAATCCTGTGACTAACATATGGACACAAATTTATTACATAATAATTTTGAATCAAAGTACTTACATAGAAGCAACAATAGATGTAGAAAAATAAAGTTGAAAGAGTTTTCAGTGGGTAAGTCAAGCATGAGGTTGCATGGCTTACTGAAAAGAAAATCAAGAAATAACACAGACATGAAGGTCTTTGCTGGCCAAAGATAAGCAACTCTGAAATAAGCAGTTCAATTTCATAACTGAAAATTTATTTTTTAACTCTTCCGAAGGAAGATGGGGCAATCTACTTCCGTAGTGATACTGCCTCAGAAACCCAAGGAGGGATTGCTATGAGTCAGGTCTGACTCGATGACACGTAACAACTACAACAACAATGAAAAGTAACTAATACAAACTTTTGACTAAAATTCGGAGAAAGAAATAAGTATCTCACTTGAAGACTGGCCATGAACCATCCTGTCACCTCTTGGATGCCCCAGGCTTCCTGCTGTGCAATCTTGAACTGGGATAACCTCAAAAACAGGGAGATTGTAAAGTGTGGTGGCTAGAAACCTGCATTTGGAAGAAGGTAGTCATGGGTTTAAATTTCTTATATATCCCTTACTAGCACTGTGAACTTTAGAAAATCACTTAATTTAACTGATATAATTTTCTTCATCTGTAAGATTTGAATATCAACAGCAAGTGAGGTGCACTAGGAATAATGTATAATAAACTGCCCAGTGACTGACAGGAAGAGTGAAATTCAGGAAGGAGGAAATGTTATGTAATTCTAAAAAGAGGTCAAGTAAAGGGTACTAAAAGAGTACCTTGTATACTCCAGGTTAAAGATACACAGATCATTACTGATATCCACAGTCACCATTTCAGAGAAGTTAGGGTTAAAAACTCTTTCCACAAATGTAGTTGATCATATTCAGTTGAAGATGAAGAGAATTAAAACAAAACCAGGGGAGCCAAAACATGACCTTGATAATATCCCTCCTGAATTTAGAGACTTTCTAAATAATACATTTGATGCATTGGACACCAATGAATGAAAACCAGAGGAATTGTCGGATGACATCGAGAACATCATAAAGAAAGGTCGTTAAAAACACAGGAAAGTGCTGGATGTCATAAGAGACTCTGAAACTTGGTCTTGAATGGAGAATTTTTAAAACAAATGGAAGAAAAGACAAGATAAAAGAACAAAACAGAATATCTCAAAGAGCAGCTCTAGAAGACAAAGCCAATTATTATAATGAAATGTGCAAAAACATTTCAAAGAGTTAGAAAACCAAGAGGAAAGAATACACTTAGGCTGAAAGAATTGAAAACAAAAACCAAGCCTCAAGTTGCAATATTGAAAGATTCTATGGGCAAAACATTGAATGATGCAGGAAACATCAAAAGAAGATGGAAAGAATACACAGTTACTGTACCAAACAGAATTGGTTGATGTTCATTCATTTCAGGGTGTGGCATATGATCAGAAACCAATGGTATCGAAGGAAAAAGTCAAAGCTGTACTGAAGGAATTAGCAAAGAACAAGCTCCAGGAATTGATAGAATACTCATTGAGATGTTTCAACAAACCAATACCATGCTAGATGCACTCACTCATCTATGCCCAGAGATTTGGAAGACAGCTACCTGGCCAACTGACTGGAAGAGATCCAAAGAGATTCCAAAGAAAGATGACCCCACCAAATGTGGAAATTATTGAAAAATATCATTAATATCATACTCAAGTAAAACCTTGCTGAAAATAATTCAAAAATGGTTATAGCAGTATATTAACAGAGAACTTCCAAAATGCAAGCTGGATTCAGAGGAGGATGTGGAAGAGGGTTATCACTGCTGACATGGGATGGATCTTGGCTCAAAGCAAAGAATACCAGAAAGATGTTTAGTTGTGTTTTATTGACTATGGAAAAGCATTTTACTGTGGATCATAAAAAATTATGGATAACATTGGGAGGAATGGAAATTCCAAGACACTTAATTGTGCTATAAGAAACATGTACATAGATGAAAAGATTGTTTTTCAAACAGAACAAGGATATTCTGCATGGTTTAATACCAGGAAGAGAGTGTGTCAGGGTTTTATCCTTTCAACATACTTATGCAATCCGCATGCTGAGCAAATAAACCAAGAAACTAGACTATAAGAAGAAGAGCATGGCATCAGGCTTGGAGGAAGACTCAGTAACAATCTGTGATATGCAGAGGACACACCTTTGCTTGCTGAAAGTGAAGATGACTTTAAGCACTTAATAATGAAGATTAGAAACTATAGTCTGCAGTATGGACTTGCAAGAAGAACAAGGAGGCCACATATTCTGACCTCTTAGAACCCCACAAGAGGAAGACGGAATCACCATCAATAGCCCAAGGCCTATTACTGCAAGGCCAGACATGCTGCCTCCTTCCAGCCCTTTCACCAACTGCTCCTCCCAAAGCACCACCACCTCTCTCCTGGATTCGATAATTTGCTGCAGTGGCCACACAGAGCTCACAGATTATGGGGTTTATTAGGGAAGCATGACAAGCTACAATTCAAGTTTAGGAAAAATGCTCAGTCTCTCTTCCAGCCCACCGTCCCTCAGCCAACAGTCTCTCACAGTCTCTTTCCCAGCAGTGCTGGTCCCTCGGTATCTCACTCAGCAATACATGTCTCTTGCATCTCTTTCCCAGCGATGCCTGTCTCAGGAGCATGTGTCTCTTTCAGCAGCACGTCTTCCTCAACCAGCAGTCAGAGAGAGTTCTGCCTCTAGGAGGCCTCCTTTTGAGCTTGGCAGAGTGGCCAAACCAACCAATCATAACCACAGAATTCTAAGCTCCTGAGAGTGAACCTCCCATAACATTGCATTGTGCCATGCCCAACAGAAATAACCCAGGTGGATAACATTTACAATCAGGAGCTCCTCAGTTGTTCATTCCACCACTGAGTTTACAATGACTCATGGGTAGAAAAGCCATACTAAGTGATTTACTACACTGCAGGACTACATCTCAACATAAAGAAAATGAAAATCCTCACAACTGGACCTATAACAACATCATGGTAAATGGGGAAATGATTGAAGTTTTTACAGATTTACTTGGTTCCAAGATCAACACCAATGGAAGCAGCAGTCAAGATATCAGATGACATATTTCACTTGGCAAATCTGCTGCAAAAGACCTGTTTCAAATGCTGAAGAGCAAAGAAATCTCCTGGAAGACTAAGGTGAACCTAACCCAAGACATGTTATTTTCAATCCCTTCATGTGCATGTGAATGCTGGATAATGAATAATGAAGATTGAAGAACAGTTGATGATTTTGATTTGTGGTGTTGGCAAAGAATACTGAAAGAATAACTAACAAATCTGTCCTGGACGAAGTGCAGCTAGAATGTTCCTTGGAAGTGAGACTGGCCAGACATTGTCTCACATACTTTGGTCATGTTGTCAGAGGCAACCATTCCCTGGAGAAGGATATCATGCTTGGTAAGGTGGAGGGTCAATAAAAAAGGAGAAGGGACTCAACGAGATGGATTGACACAGTGGCTGCAACAATGTGCTCATGTATAGTAAGGATTGTGAGTCTGGCACGGGATCAGGCAGTGTTTCATTCTGTTGTACATAGGGTTGCTATGAGTTGGAGCCAACTTGATGGCACCTATCAACCCAACAACTGGGATAAAAACAAATCTATAAAAGTGTAGTTTGATGAGCACACCATATGTGTGGAGATGCCAATGATTATCCCCAAAGAAAAAAGAGTTTTAAAAATAAGTAGAAGTGGCAGCTAGAAGTAGCACTCATTGTCATCCCAACTCTAGACTTTGAGGTACACCTTACTGACAAATAGCTTAATTTGCTTTTTTTTTTTTTTTTTTTTGTAGGATCTCTAAACCAACAACCCACTGCCATCCAGTGATTTCTGACTCATAGTGACCCCAATTGGGTTTCCAAGGCTGTGATTTTTTGTGAATTTGGTTGCCTCTTCTTCCCCATATCAAACAGCTAGTACATTTGAATCATTAAATCTCTGGTCAACAGCCAAATGCCTCACCCACTGTATCACCATACTCCTTTCCTAAACCACAGATGGGATAAATAAGAAATGAAATAATAAAATGTGCCTTATCCAGAATCAACAACTCACCTGGGAAGGATCCATGGGAATCAGTATCCTCAAGGAGAATTGGGATTCAGATGTGGGATGAAAGAGCATTCCACACACAAGTGAATATATAAGAGAGATCATTGAAGAACTAAAGATCCACAAGAAAGTGCAAAAAGGGAAGGAATAGAAAAGTGGGAATCTAGGTCAAGATGAGAAGCATAAAGTGAGCATTAACATCTTGATAGGTCAGGCAAGGTGGATGGAGGCCTGGAGACTATTGATGTCAGAAATGAGAGGCAGGCAGGATGTTGTATCAGTAGTCCCTGGTCCTAATGGATGGGCTTTTTTATCTCATATAACCTTAGTTTATATCTGAATGAAGCACATTCATAACAAAACCATATGCTTAGCTTTGTGTAAAAGAGATTCATACTGAATATTTACCCATTGGCACATCTTCTTAAGATGTAACCTATGTTTTGTGTTATGCCTTGCTTTGTCAAGAAAGATTCATTGGAAAGTTGTCATGTTTGTTTTCTGTGAGTGTCTCCTCTATTAGGTAAAAAATTCCTTTCTCATCTTTCTCTCCCAAGAAGAGTGTGAATTGCTTTGATGTTTGGAAGATCTAAATCTTTATCTCTCTAAACAGTAATCTATTATTCCCTGTCTCTCGGGCAGTGTTTCTCAAAATTTGATCCTTAGACAATATATATCAGATTAATCTAAAGAAATTTTCCAATATAGAAATTTGAGCTCCACATAAACCCACTGAATCAGAATTACTGATCAGGAAACTTGAGAATTTGCCTTTATAATAATCTTTACTAATGTTTGAAAAATGATTTTTAAAATTCTCAGCACATTTAAAGGTAATTATAATACATTTAAGAAAGAGTGTAGAAAGAACCCTTTGAGTTCAGGTGTAACTAAAGCTTCTGGACCCCAGGTGAAGATCAACACATATATACTTTAAGGACTGGGAAAATTGCCTATGCTTGGGTTTTCAGATGAGTAGATGTGAAAACTATCTAGTTCTAACACGGGATCATTACAGAAGGATAGTGTGTATGTGTGATAGAGAATAATTATAGCCTTATAAATACAGAAAATGGTTGACTGGTTAGAGCAGTAGATTACAGGGGCAACCTTGATGGAGGTTTTCTACCTGAGAAATAGGAGGCAGTAACACGGATAATCCACATTAAGTAAAGAACTGCCATCAGCAATCAAGGCAGTGCCGAGGGTCATAATGAGCAAGAGCAATACCAACAGTGAAATGATTCCAGAAGTGTGCCCAGTCATGAGTACGGTTTGTGATTCAAAAACCCAAAGGATAATCCAATACAGTAAACTACTCTAGGGAGGGATCCTGGATTTCTTACAATTTTCAATCCAAGATCTTAGAATCTTAGGCAATTTTCAACTTAACTTGAAAGAAAATAATTGGGGGAACAATTTCTTTAGATTATAATATTTTGCTTTAGCAAAATGAGAAGAGCAAAAGAGTATCTATTTGTTTCTTTTTAAGGAAACTGAAGATGTGAGTGTCAATACATATAACCTGTAGGGAGCTCTGGTGGCGTAGGGCCTAAGGCATTTGACTGTTAACCAGAAGGCTGGTGGTTCGAATCCACTAGGCACTCCTCAGAAGGAAGAATGGGAAATCTATTTCCATAGAGATTCCGCCTCAGAAACCCAAGAAGAGGTCACTATAACTTGCCATCGACTCAATGGCAATGAGTATTTCCCCCCCCTTGGTTTTTATAAGACAGTAGAGTCATGATTACCAACCAGTGAAGTTAATGTTAGAAGCAAAAGCAGTCTTCAAATTTTAGAAAAGGAAACATCATTGACTATAGCAAGAAGAAATGAAACAGTGATAAGCAAAATAGGATAGATTATTCAACTAGGGTAAAAAAAAAAAAATGGAGAAAAGCATATTTTGAATTTTATTTAGCAATGTTGAATGCCCCTGACATATTAACGGTAATAAGAACAGAAAAAAAGGACTGTTGGAAAAAAGATGATCTGAGCCCTTAAATAAACAACTTAAATGGACTCATTAGAGATTAAAGTCTAATTGCAAATTATGAAAATGGGAATAAGTAGATTAATAAAACAACTTATTTTAAAATACATCATGGTAGAAGTAAATACAGAAATATTTCATAGCTTGAATGGAAGGATATGATACATATGATAAGTGTAAACCTGTTTTTTCTTCTTTTACTTCATTTATTAAATGTATTTTGTAGTTTTTGTTTCCAATTTCTCACCTCATATATTCTACGTAACTCACATTAATCAAGCATCTCTTGCCTTAGTTTCACTGAGATCATTTTGTCAAGGTCATGAGTGACTTTTATTTAACCAAATTAAATGTCTTTTCTCTGTTCTTCCAGGGAATGGTTTTCCTCTTATTTTACCAGCTGCCCCTTCCAAAATCTCTTTTACTGGTTGTCATGGTTAAGGTTTTATGTCAACTTGGCTAGCCCATAATTATCAATGGTTTACCAGATATGATTAACCAGTCAGTTCTAAAGGGAGATTCCTTGGGAATGTGGACAAAATCTATAACATGTGGGTGCCTGACAAAGCTCATATATTCTGAATTTTACATCTGAAGAGTTATCCTCTGACTTCCAGTTTTTGGTACATGAGCCAGTAGCCTGTTATCTGACCTGCATATAATGAGATTTGCCAGCTCCCAAAACTCTGTGAGCAAGCAGCCTACTGTCCAACCTATTGATTCTGGGTTAGCCAGCCCCTGCAACCACAACCCAAAGGGAGCTTCCAACCTGATTCCTGACTGATATATTTAGGACTTGCCAGCTTCCACAACTATGTAAGACACTTTTTTGAAATAAATTTATACATACATATAGCTAGATATGTATATAGTAGTGTAGTGCCTAAGGCACTTGACTGCTAACCAGAAAGCTGGAGTTCAAACCCACCAGTCACTCCTCGGATGATGGGACAATCTACTTCCGTAGTGATACTGCCTCTGAAACCCAAGGAGGGGTCGCTATGAGTCGGGTCCGACTCGACAGCATAAAAAAACAACAACAACAGCAATACTTATTATATATAGATATATAGATATACATATGCCTCAGAAACCCAAGGAGGGGTTGCTATGAGTCGGGTCCGACTCGAGGGCACATAACAACAACAACAACAAATAGATATAGATATATATCTGCTTCACTGATTTTGCTCCTTTAGAGAACCCAGCCTGATGAACTGGTTCTTCCTTCCCTGCACCCCTTCTAAATGTTGGATTGCCCCAAGACTTTATCATTGCCATTGTTCTTGAAGATTCCAGGAATCTTCACTGATACAATCCAATTCATACTTGACATCTCTGAATTGCTATCCAATATGCCTTTCAAATATAAAACGCACAAAGAAGAGTTCTGATATTTGCCCACTGTTCATCACCTTAACCTCTAAAACCTATTCTTTATTTTTGTGTCCCAAAAGTTGTAAATGGTACCAGGATACACAAAATAAGGAGTGGCACAATGGTTAAGGACTCTGCTACTAACTTGAAAAGTTGACAGTTCCCACTCACTCAGTAGCTCTTGAGGAGAAAGGCCTGGTGACTTACTCCCAAAAAGATCATAGCCTAGGAAATCCTATGGGACAGTTCTACTCTGTTTCATGGGGTTGCCATGAGTTGAAAATGGAGTCAAAGGCACCTAACAACAGCAAAAACATATACATGGTTATTCACATAAAGAAAAACACCTCTGAGTGTTTTTTGGCTTCTTATTCTCCATATCATTTTCCCAATATAATCTGTAATCAAAACTTGTCAACCTAAAAAATTCATAAAACAAAACCTTTTTTTTTCAATTCGTTGCTTTCCATCTCCACTATACTCACTTTAATGCAAAATACTTTATTGTTACTCTGAACTAATGTAGTAGCCACCTAGGTCATCTCTCCTCTCTCTTCCTTGGCTGTCTACAATTAGTTAGTTAATAGCTAATACATGTAGCACTTATTTTGTGCAAGATACTGTTTAAAACTCTTTTATACATATGACTCTATTATAAAAACCCACGAAAGAGCTACTACTACTAATGTTGTTATTTGGTTAATTTTTAGTTTATTTATTTATTTATTTATCAGTTTATTAACTTGAACTGTAGAGTCACATAGCTACGAACTGGTTCTATTCTCTATGAGCCCAAGTGGTTATATATATAGAGAGAGACACACACATACAGAGAGAGAAAGAGAGCTTGAGCAAGTGGAAGCAAGTATCAATTCCTTAGGTCTTGCAGTGGATTATCATTGATTTAAAATAAATTTCAACTGTGTCAACTCTTACAGAGCCTTAAGTGTACTCACAACTAGTGCATTAAATGTGATAAGTAAAGATTTTCTAAGTATCAGAGAGGATTCAGGTAATAATTGATCAATAATTGTAATGGATCATGAACTCATTCACAAAGTTTTGACTACTTTTTCCAGCCATATTTGTCAAACCATAAATGGTAACAAAGGAATTGGACTATGCTATTCATGCCTGGTGAATATCAAGATAGAAATTGTGCAGGATCAAAACAAAATCAAAAAATTAAAACATTGGTGGACAGTTTGATGAATTGTGAGGCCCTGAGATTCAAACTGAATCAGTTTCAGTCATTGCTAGTTAAAGTTTTGTAGAGATAGAGGCATGCTAAGCTGAGAATTGTGAGATTCAATGAGACCACATTTTTATGAGAATTATAAATAGTTTCTTAAAGGTGTAGTCTTAATGAAGCCTCTCTGAACTCTAAAATGAATGTGGATAAAATTTATAGGCACCTGTGAACTTGATGAAATGGTATATAAGCTGTTTTGTATGGAAGCTTTGTTTTATTTTAAGAGAGATTAAAGATTTCATTAGACTCTCAAACAGGTTTCTGTTCAATTATGAGTGGTAATAATGGCTAAAAAAAAAAAAAAAAACACTGCCATTGGGTTGAATCTGACTCATAGTGACCTCTCCTTAGGTTTCTGAGGTGGTATCTCCATACAAGTAGATTGTCCGATCTTCCTTCCTAGGAGTGTCTAGTGGTTTGAACCACAGGCCTTCTGGTTAGCAGTTAAATGCCTTAAGCACTATGCCACGAGAGGTCTCCTTATTTTCTGTAGCAAACACATCATTTTTCATTTCCATCAATAGTGGATGAGAATATCAATTTCTCCACATTCTTATCAACACCTGTTATTTTCTGCTTTTTTGATCATATCCATTCTAGTGGGGATGAGGTGGAATCTCATAGTAGTTTTGCTTTTCATCTACTTTATTGCTAATAACATTGAGCATCTTCTCATGTGTTTGTTGGTCATTTGTATACCATTGGTGGAATGTATAATCAAGGCCTTTGCACATTTTTCAGTTGGGTTGTTTGCCTTTCTGTAATTAAGTTGTAGGTGTTCCTTATATATTCTGGGTATTAAACCCTTATTAGATATATAGGTTCCCAAATTTTTCTCCCAATCCATATGTTGTCACTTCAATTTCTTGATAAAGCCCTTTGATAACTTTTTAATTTTATGAAGTTCATTTATCTATATTCTCTTTTACTCCTCATGCTTTTGGTGTCATATCTAATGATTAATTGTTAAAAACTAGATCCTAAAGAGCAATATCCCTGTTTTCTTCTAAGAGTTGTATTGCTTTAAATCTCATGTTTACTTTTTTTCTGTTTTTTTTTTTTTTTTTTTCAAGTGTCATACATTTATTATCTAGTGTAACCCCCAACACAATACACCAATATGATTTTGTGCATTTGGGGAAGAAATATATCTTGGTTAAGTGGGAAATTGTGCAGATGGCTTCTGGAAGACCTTCATTATAAGCAGCTTTATAGGAAAACATTTCATTTAGAAGTTAGGCCTTCTTTCTTCAGTTTGCTGTAATCCACATTCACTAAGTAAAACTAGTATTGATCATTAGGACCCAGTTTGTTCCATGGTTCTGGTTTATTCTTTCTGTCCCACCTGACATCTGGATTAAACAATGCCAGATGCAAAATGTACAGTGCTCCTCCAGTACCTCCCGCTCTAATAAATACAAAGAGATGCATCAAGCTTGGGTGTTTCTTGACCTGACTGATGATCTCACAGAGCATGTTTGCAGCAGAGGTCTCAGGTCCAGAAGAAGAGAACAAACTTGGCAGGCTCAAGACTTAGGACTCTCTACCCTCACATTTACCTTCTTGATGAACTTTGAATTACCTTTTAAATATCATGTAAGATATGGATCCTGACTCATTGTTTGCATGAAGATGTCTAGCTTTTCAAGCACCATTTAATAAACACTAATTTCTACATGGAATCAACTTAGCACTCTTTTTGAAAATCAATTAACTATAGATGTATGGAGTTATTTCTGGACAACAATAACAATGTTTTAAATATGTAGACCACACCATTGCCCTGAACAAAACCTACAAAAACTTTTCATCACTTGCAGAACAATATTTGAAGTTCTTAAAAAGTTTTAAAACGGAGGCGGGGCAAGATGGCGGACTAGGCAGAAGGATTGCACAGACCCTCTTCAACAAAGA
>NW_006921865.1:4417060-4423547 GCF_000298275.1 Orycteropus afer afer | reverse complement strand
CATGAGACAAAGTATATGTGAACTGCTGTATGAAAAGTGAATTTACTCTGTAAATCTTCACCCAAATCCTAAAAAAATAAAAAAAAATTAAAAAAAAAAAAAAGTTTTAAAACAAGCACAACTGTACTTGACCTGAATTCTGTCTACATTTTTACCCATATAGAATTAAAAAAAGGAACCCTGGTAGCACAGTGGTTAAGTAGGCCACTGCTAACCATAAGGTTGGTAGTTTGAACCCACTAGCTGCTTCATGGAAAAAGACATGGCAGTCTGCTTCCATCCAGATTTACAGTCATGGACATTTTATGGGGCCGTTCTACTCCATCCTATAAGCTTGCTATAAGTTGGTATCAACTCCACATCAATCAGTTTGGTTTGGTTTCAGGCCCGGAATAAGAAACCCCGGTGGCGCAAAGGTTAAGCACTTGGTTGCTAAATGAACGTTTGGCAGTTTGTGGAAGAAATACATGGTGGTCAGATTCCAAAATGATATGCATCCTTGGAAATACTATGGAGGCAGTTGTACTCTGTCCTATACCATAGTTATGCGTCAGAATTTGACTCAGTGGAGATGGGTTTAGTGTTGGAATATTGGCTTAATTTGTTATAAAGTAGAAGTGTTCCATAGGGTTTCCTTGGCTGTATCTTTATATAAGTAGATCACCAGGCCTTTCTTACCTGTTGTTCTGGATGGGTTTGGACCATCAATCTTTAGATTTGTGTTGTTGCTATGTGCTGGTCGAGTCAGACCTGACTCATAGCAACCCCTCCTTGGGTCCTGAGGCAGTATCTCTACGGAAATAGATTGCCCCACCTTCCTTCTGAGGAGTGGCTGGTGGGTTTGAACTGCCAGCCTTCTGGTTAGCAATCAAGTGCCTTAGGCACTATGCTACCAGAGCTCCTATTTAGATTTGTAGTTGAGTGCAAACTTTTTGCACCAAATGTGGGATTGCTATAAACCAAAATAGACTCAACAACAGCGGACTTGCTTTATCTCTTTTGTTTGTCCATTTATTCATTTATTTTGAATCTTGAAATTATTTTCTAAAGAGGTGTCATTAGTACAGTATCAAACAGAAGAAATCACATTACGAAGGTTGATGTAACTTTCCCCCTTTTGAGAAACAAAGAGAAACCCAGCATATCTGTCAGGGTTTTCCAGATAACAAATAGGAAATATATATCTATATCATTTACAGGAGCTTTGGTAGCATAGTGCCTAAGGCACTTGAATGCTAATCAAGAGGCTGGCAGTTCAAACCCACCAGCCACTCCTGGGAAGGAAGATTGGGTAATCTACTTCCGTAGTGATACTGCCTGGAAAACCCAAGGAGGGGTCGCTATGAGTCGGGTCTGACTCAACGGCACATAACAACAACAAGAACATATCATTTCTATCTGCATCTAAAGAGAGAGATTTACAGAAAGGCTCACACAGTTGTGGAACCTGGTAATATGTAAGGCCGGCCAGTAGACTGGAACTTCATGTAGGATTTCTATTGTACAGTTTTGAGGTAGAATTCCTTTTTTTGGAAACTTCAGTTTTTATCTCTTAAGTCCTTCAACTATTGTATGAGGCCCACCCACATTATTGAGGGTTATCTCCTTTACTTAAAGTGAATTGATCACAAATGTTAATCTAGTCTATAGAATACCTTAACAGCAACATTCTAGACTAGCGTTTGACCAAATGATTGGGCATCATAAGCTAGCCAAGTTGACACACAAAATTAACTGTCAGAGCTGATGATGTGTGGCTGATATGATGGAAATGAAGATGAATTTGTTATATGTTCTGGTTCTCTAGTGCTGCTGTAACAGAAATACCACAAATTGATGGCTTTAACAAACAGGAATTTATTCTCTTACAGAAGTCCAAATTCAAAGCACTTTGAATTCACCTAGGGGCTGGGAGAAGGCCCCTCAACTTCGGGCTTAAACTCTGCCTCCTACTTCAGGCTTACTGGAGCTGGAGGCTTTTTCTGACTCACTGCAGCTCCTGGCTGCTGAGGCTGGTGAACCCAAAATCAACAAGTAAAATGGCACAGTCCTAAGATTAGCAGGCAACATGGCAGGCCACTAGTTCAAGTCCATGAACAGTCCCAAGATCAGCAGGCATCATGGCAGGTCATTGAGATGAAAGCTCAGCAAAATGCAAGTTACAGATGTGCCAAAAGCTACAGACTATTTTAAAAATTTCTTGTATACTGGAGGAAGGCTACACCCCAAAGACAGCTACTTAGCAGCTCACAGCCAATTCCACCACGGAGGTGATCATAATCTCATCAGAAGAATAACTATATTTAGCTGCCCAGCCACTCAAAACCATGGCCCGGCCTAGTTGACACACAACCTTAACTACCACATTTTGCTAGCCAAAACAAAACAAAACTCTGCCAGCAAGTTGATTCCAACTCTCAGTTACCCTGTAGGACAGAGTAGAACTGATCCATAGAGTTTCTGAGGCTGCAAATCTTTACAGGAGCAGACTGCTACATCTTTTTCCATGGAGCAGCTAGTAGGTTCAAACCATCATCTTTTTGGTTGGTAGCTGAGTGCTTAGTCACTGTGCTGCCAGGGCTCCTATTCTAAGACTATCTGCCTAAAATATTTGCCTGTGGTTACTGTCCTTATTTTCTTCACCCTGCTTTATATCATATTTTTATATTACTTTTGTTATTTATATTACCACCAATGTCAAAATTGGCTTTGTTGTTATCGTTGTTGAGTTATTTATTGTTTGTTTGTTTTCTCCACTGGAATGTAAATTCTATAAAAGCAAGAGCTTATTCAAAGCTATATCCCCAGTGTCTAGATTAGTGCCTAGCACAGAAGTTATTTTCAATCAATATTTTTGAAAAAAGCGTGGACATGAACTATAGCTTATTTTAGGCATCCAGGTAGAGGCCCAGGTAGTGCGAGTTCAAAGATTTAGCCTAACTAGTTTTTAATTTGAACAATGTAGGTTAGGGCTTAGGATTAGAGGTAAGAATATTGCTTGATCTCCTGTCAGGCCTAAAGGTTTCAGATATGATAAGTAAATAATCCTAAACTCATCAATATATTAAATAATGGATCAACGTCTACTAGAAACATTGAACAACTGGCTAAGTATATCATATGGTTATTCCTTGTTACTCAGTAAATCAGTACCTTTCAAATTTTTTGATACTATTCCACACAAAAAATTATATTTTACCATTGCAACCCAGTAGACATTCATTTATGCTTAAGTTTACATGTATACACTCACAGAAAGTGAAAAGAAAAGAAAATTTACAGCATTTATTATTTTATGATGTATTTTCATATTATCTACTCTATTTTATTCTACTCTTTTCTATTTTCATTATATCTCATTTTAAATTATATGCCAAACAATTAAATTGAATATGTAATTCACAAATACTTCTTAATCCACAAATTTAAAAGCACTATAGTAGGTGACAGGAGAGTTAAAAAAAAAAAACATACTAACAGCAATAAGAAAGTAAAATTTAGTCTGTAAATCTAAACAAAATCTCCTAAAGAGGTAAACTTCTCCACAGCTGCACCATCCTTAATCCTTTAAGTAAATAAGTAACAGACAAAGAATGATGATGATGTGGACGTATCAAGATTTCTTCAACTACACATTTTGTTTGGCATAATCTCAACATAAATTCCGGTCAAGGAATCACAAAATCCAATATGTTCATGTTTTCTAGCTCATTTCTTTCAGTTTAATTATCTCAGGATTATGTAGAAAAAAAATGTATTTTTATTTTATTCAGGTTTCTAAGAAACAAAGCAATAGACAAGAAGTTTTAAAAAGCTGTGGTGCTGCAGGGCAAGGACAAAGTGCAGTCTTGCTAACTGGACAAAGCCTCTGCTGGTTTGTTCAGATCAAGAGTGAAAAACATTGTATGCACAAATCTATGCAGTGTTCTAGGAAATGTCAAAGTGACATCTGCAGGTCTTGAAAAATGAACTGCTGAAGTCAAAAATATCATCATCCGGATTTGCCTGTTGTTGTTGTTAGGTGTCATCAAGTCAGACCTGACTCATAGCGACCTCTCCTTGATTTCTGAGGCAGTATCACTACAGAAGGAGCTCTGGTAGCATACTGGCTAAGACACTTGCCTGCTAACCAGATGGCTGGCAGTTCAAACCCACCAGCCACTCCTCGGAAGGAAGGTTGGTCAATCCTACTTCCATAGTGATACTGCCTCGGAAACCCAAGGAGGGGTTGCTATGAGTCGGGTTTGACTCGACGGCACATAACAACAACAACAACAACAACATCACTACGGAAGTAGATTGCCCCATCTTCCTTCTGAGGAGAGGCTGGTGCATTTGAACCTCCAGCCTTCTTGTTAGCAGTCAAGTGCCTTAGGATTTGCCTGTAGCTTATTAAAAATACTAATAATAAAAATTACTCAAAAATATAAAAGCATAGTCACTTGACCTGTGGAAAAACTAACTTTGATTCTGAAATAAGTTATATTGTCAGAAGTTGAATGTCAAAGGTAACGTGCAATTTTATACTTTTTAACATCTAGTTCATTGCATAATTGTAGAAACCAGCTAGACCTTTACTGCAAGGACATTTTTTGGAGTCAGTGGTGGTTCAGCTGTCTTCTCAGTCTCTGTGCAGGAGACCCAGTTTCAATTCCTAGTCAATCATTGGAAGCTTGCATGTTATTATGATGCTGAACAAATTTCAGGGGAACTTCCAGACTAAGAATGACTAGGAAGAAAAGCTTTGTGCTCTATTTCTGAAAAATGAGCCAATGAAAACTTTGTGGATCATAACTCTCCAATGGAGTTGTCATAAGTCAGTGGCTGACTTGATGGCAGGTAATAATAGAACCATATGAGCCTTTTTCTTGAGATGAATTACTCTCTCTTACTCTATCTCTATCTCTATGTGTGTATGGTTTTTGCTTCTCTGGAAAACCTAGTGTAAGAATATACCTATAATAATCTTTGAGAGATATTTCTAATCCAGCAGTCTCAAAATTTGCTAGTCAGAAACTGAACTGTTTTTCAATATATTTATCAAGGAATTTTTTTTTTCATTAAATTTATTGTCTAATAAGTATTTTTGCAATTTGTTAGTAATTTTGTAATATAGAACAATTTTCAAAAATTAAGTTTTGTGCTTTTTGTCATTCTTATTATTTTCTTTAATTTGTACAAAGAGGTCTTTCAATAATGTGAGAAGTATCATGTAGATTAAAACAGTGCCAAATATGAATATATCAATGAATAGATAAAATAAAACAAAGTCCATGTAATAAACCCTTAGACACACACACACACACACATACTTACACAAAGTAAGTGTGTTTGCACACAAAATTCTTTTGAATTTTTAAGTATTATACACACATATAAATTTTCTGCTATTATAAAAAAGAGGCAGTCAAATTAAATAACATATCATTTTCCATCAACAGCAACCATCCATACATATCAATCAGTGAAACATTATTTTAGATACATTCATGCAGAAAATTATTCTATGTATTCTTACATAAGCAAGAAAGAAATAATCTCATCACACTCATTTATACAAAAAAATTTAAAACAACTGAAACAAAACTGTAAAATACTGTTTATCCAGATAGCTCTCTAGTGCTAATTTATTTTAAAAAATAAAATAGAGGAAAAGCACAGTGTGACACAGGTAATTCAACTATTTAGAATTGATATATTGAGTTATAACTTAAAAACTATAGATAAATAAATATTTGCTACATACCACAGGCTACTCCTCAGAAGGAAGACTGGGCAATCTACTTCTGTAGAGATACAGCCTCAGAAACCCAAGTAGGGGTCATGGGGTCACTATGAGTCAGAATCGACTTGATGGCAGTGAGGTGTTTATATATATATATATATATTTGTTGTTGTTATGTGCCGTCGAGTCAAACCCGACTCATAGCAACCCCTCCTTGGGTTTCCGAGGCAGTATCACTACGGAAGTAGGATTGCCCAACCTTCCTTCCGAGGAGTGGCTGGTGGGTTTGAACCGCCAGCCGTCTGGTTAGCAGGCACAAAGTGTCTTAGCCACTATGCTACCAGAGCTTCCATATATATATATACACATACACATAATAATATTGTATATTGTATATACAATATAATATGTATTGTATATTGTATACAAGACATGTATAACGTATCTTAAGATTTAACAGTTGATCTCATTAATAATCTAATCTGCTAACAACTGACCCTTACAATACTCTATAAAAAGTTTTATAATACAGAAAACGTTGGACCTCAGAATTAACAGGGATATACTTTTAGGGCTTTCCTTAAATTGGTATTATGTGATGGCATGAGAGGCTATGAGAGGGTAGAGGAGATGACTCTCATTTAAATGGGATCAAGCAAACAGCATTCTTCTTGTTCACTGGTTGATGCTTGGAAATTCAAAATTTATGCCATTTTATATGATTCATTGTTTTAAAATTCAAAGAAACCTAAGACCATTAAC
>NW_006921865.1:4412944-4416750 GCF_000298275.1 Orycteropus afer afer | reverse complement strand
ATAAATATATATATAAACTCTCCCAGAGCTCTAAAATAAGATGTAATCAGTATTACATGTATCTTAAATGCTTAAATGAGTGTACCAGTGATGTATTTAGATTTTATCAGTGTAGTGGGTGAGTCCAGCTCCTTTTTCAAAAGAAAGTTTCTTAGAGAATCAGGCAGGGAGATCCAGCAGATATAGTCATATTCATTGTAAATTATGTCTATGCCTCATTTTTACTGTATGCATTTGGATGCAGAGCACATCTGATTTCCCTGCACCCTATTTCCTCTTTGTCCATTAGATAAGGAGTGACTTATGTATCACCCTTGTCTCCTCTTTTAGGAAGCCCCAGTGATACAGTGGTTAAATCATTCAGATGCTAACCAAAAAGTAAGTGGTTCAAACCCATCATCAGCCACTCTGTGGAAGAAATATGTGGAAGTCTCTTTCCATAATTGTACAGCCTTAGAAATCTTATGGGGTAGTTCTACTCTGTCCTATAGGGTTATTATGATTTGGACTAGACTTAACACCAGTGGGTATTTGCTTTGGTCCAGAAAAATATATATTTAACAGTAAAGAAACATTTTTAGATGCACTTAAAAAACACACTTGCCATCAAGTAGATTCTGACTCATGGTGCCCCCATGAGTTTCAGAGTGGAACTCTTTCTGATTTTTCAGAAGTGGATTATCAGACCTTTCTTCTGAGGCAACTTTGGAAGGACCCAAACCTTCCACCTTTCAGTTAATAGCTACATGTTTCAATCATTTTCACCAAATAGGTAATCCAATCCCATTAAAACTTTTCTTGAAAAGGAGACACAGTAGTGCTAGCTTATTTTATTGTGGTTTTCAGTCAGTTGAATACATTTTGGAGGGACAGGAGTGAAGAGTGTTTCTTAGAGTTCTTTGAAGAGGAAACTATATAAACCAAAACCAAACTAACTGCTGTCGAGTCAAAGCCAACTCATAGTGACCTCACCTTGGATTTCTGAGGCAGTATCACTACAGAAGTAGATTGCCTAGTCTTCCTTCTGAGGAGTAGTTGGTGGGTTTGAACTGCTAACCTTCTGGTTAGCAGTCAAATGCCTTAGGAACTATGCCACCAGAGCTCCCAGAATCTGTACATGCATTTTAAAAGAATCTGACAGATAAAAAACCTTTAGGGATAACTAAACCTTTAGGGATAACTATTTTATTTAAGTTAGTGATAAATAGTGAAGTTCTAGCTTAAATTAGTAGTGTCAGTAAAAAAAAAGAAATCTATACATTTCTAGAATTATGTAGAACTGTTGCCATGTTTTTTAAATCATGTTTAGAATTGCTTTCAGGGCCAATAGAGTGCAACTTAAAAGAACAAACTTTAAATTCAGATAGTATTTCCTTTAGTCACCCTACAAAACTTGGTCTTGTGTTAGCTTTCAATTTGTTAATTCTATAAATTTTGCCCATGAGTTCAGATTTTGGGGACCCAAACTCTGTATTGATCCAAAATAAAGTAGTTGTTTTATTAATAAAATATATGAAAAGATATAAGGTAACAAGATGATTGATAAGTGAGGAATAAATATATTCTCAAATGTAGGCTGTACAAGTGTATACATTTTTCAAATTTACCAAAATTTTACTTTTAAGAATTGTTTCTTTCACTTTATGTAAAACATGTATCAATACAATAAATTAAAAAGTAATTTCTTACTAAAAAGAACTGGTATCATTATCTTGCGGTGTAATAGTCTAAAAATTCAATAAAATTACTATAAATACAAAGGACAAGTAGGCAATTTTGGAGTTGTTTCTGAAATATTCTGTCTCTAAGATTCAAGTTTGCCAGGAAGTTAGGGAGAAACTGAATATCATGGTAATATGTTTAAAAAGACAAATAGTGGAAAAAAGAAAATAGAATGATTAAGGAGGAATATGAGAGAGATTTCTTAGAAGAAATGTTGGAACCAAGATTGGAATAAAGAAATAGCAATACTGGCTGTAAACAAAACAAAACCCCCTACCTTTGAATGGATTGGGACTCATAACAACCCCCCCTGGGTTTCTGAGGCAGTAAATCTTTACGGAAGCAGATTGTCCCATTGTCCTTTTGCAGAGCAGCTGGTGGGTTTGAACCACCAACCTTCTGATTAGTAGTCAAATGCCTTAGGTATGGCACCACCAGTCCTCCTTAAAATCTTCCCTAAATAGAGAAAAAATGAAGTCTGACTTCTTAAAATAATACTGTAAAAAAGGGTGATGGTTTAGTTCTACTCCAGGGAATTGACTGTGCCTCCAAAATATTTTACACAGGACTTAAAGTCCAGACAAAAACCACTCACCTAGTGGATCCAGAATGCAGGATCCTAAACTTGAAGAAAGCAAACCACATTTATAGCCAGTGCGACAGTATGCTACATAGATTGGGACAGCCCTACAATGTGTTTACAGAAAATTTATGCATATTTTAGTAGAATTTGAGAATATCAACATCAAATTCTTCAAAAAATTATTGAATAAGTTTGAAGGTGGCACAGCAATTGCAAGTAGGCATGCTGTTTTTGCCTGTGTTCTAAGAAAAGACTCTGTTGAATTTAAGGAAACATTTTTCACAATTTCAGGAATTTTCATAAGAAAATAAGAACACTGCATATTGGTGGTCTCAGAAAGTTCCATAAGAGAAATTGTTGGCATGAAGGCAATAGCCTAATAATGTGGGAGTGGCACTATACTTACAGGTTAACCATCTCCTTCAACATGGATAATAACACATTGTTGCTGGTTATGACTTAAAACAACAAAAGATGTGTAAGAAAACAAATTAAAAAAAAAAAAAAAAGTGTTGAAGGAGAACTTAATCTATCTTCACTAGATCCAGGAATATTTATTGGACTTGCTTCTAGGTGTTTTACTACTCTCCATGGAAGCAGGAGTGGTTTACCTGATGGTGAATTTAGAAGAAATTCCTGATGATATGTGTCTTAGATGTTTTCACCATTTTATTTTGAGTGAAGAACCTGATTCTGTGCTAGCTTCCCTTACTGTAAGTTTTGTAGTTTTTGTAGTGGCAGGATCTGCCACTGCAGGGGAAGCTTGGGTATATCTAACTTATCCTTTGACAAAGTGGGTAAATCTTTTTTTATTTTAATGTTTAGAATTAGGCAGGCCACTGTTGCCATATACCCCAGCCACATTCTTCAACTTACTGTTAAGTAATAAAGATAATATTTGTTTTTCACCTATCTGATTCTTACTTCCAGTTATCTATTGGTTTCTAATATGGATAGTATGTTAGTTTCCTAGGGTTGCTATAACAAAATACCCAGAACTGAGTGGTTTATAAGAATTGAAATGTAGTCTGACAGTACTGGAGGCTATTAAGTCCAAATCAAGGTATTGTCTTCATTGATTTCTTATGACTGCTCAAAGAGAGACAATTGTCCACACTTCTCTCCTAGCTTCCAGAAGCTCCAGTCATTCATTGGCATATAGCTATACCATCACATGGCTGTCTTTCCTCTGCCTCCCTGTCTTTGTGTGGCATAGTGTCTAAGACATTAGACTGCTAACCAGAAGGCTGGTGGTTCAAACCCACCAGCCACTCCTCGGAAGAAAGGTTGGACAATCTACTTCCATAGCGATACCACCTTGGAAACCCAAGGAGGGGGTCTCTATGAGTCAGATCCAATGCAGCGGCAGTGACAGCCAACCAGCCAGCCCTGTCTTTGTGTACCTTTTCCTCTTTTATGTGATTAGGATACATTCTACTCCAGTAAGACCTCACATTAATCCAAATGTTAGTATACTTAAAGACCCTATTTCCAAACAAAA
>NW_006921865.1:4394524-4412844 GCF_000298275.1 Orycteropus afer afer | reverse complement strand
ATATATATATATATATATATATATATATATATATATATATAAAATTGTAAAATATAGATAACAAGATTTGCTATTTTCACCATTATAAAATGTACAATTCAATGATATTATATTCATAGTGTTGTGCAACAACTGCCACTATGTATTTCCAAAATTTTTAAACAGCTGGAAGGTGAACTGTCTCTCTTTTTTCCATCCTGGCTGTCTAAACTAAGGTCTTGGAATCAGAGCATTTTCTGATAAGGAGGCTCACTCTCTCTCTCAGTTTCTTCTCCTTGTCAAAGAAAGCTTCCCTATTTTAAGCTCATAGTAACTTTCCCTGTCTGCAAAACTACCTATGACTACTTAATTCTACACTATAAATCTTGTAGCTAAGGAAAAGCTAGTCACTGGGTGTTCATCCAGTTTGCACTTAAAAACAGAAGTGTACTCCTCTTAATCCCTTTCCTCTTGATTCCGTGTATGTACACCACTCTGGCTTATCTTTATAAGCTTCAGGCCTGAGTTCCTCCCTGTTCCCTTGCCTATGGAGTACTGAAGGGCACTCATGGAAGAGATTAAAAATATTCCACCATTGGACGTGAGTATTCTGGGAGAATTTGGGTCCTGGTAAACAACTAGTGCATTTATCATCATCCTGGTTTCTGCACATAATAAAAGACTATGACAACACCAGTGAATGATGTGGTTAATAGTACTGATACAAAGAGCCCTACACTATTACACCTTATTTATTTCACTCAATACAGGGTAATCCTAGTAGAAACTTTGCATCTATTAAACGATAACTCACCATTTCCCTCTTCCCAGCTCATAGTAACCACTAATTTACTTTCTTTCTCTATGCAATTTGTACTATAGATATTTCAAATAACTGGAATATGAAATATTTTTCTTTTGTGTCTAGCCTATTACATTTACTATAATGCTTAGAGCGTTCATCCATGTTGTAGCATGTATCAGAACTTCGTCTTTATGGCTGAATAATATTTCATTGGATGTATATACCATAATCCTTGGGTAGTGCAAGCAGCTGACATGCTCTGTTACTAACCCAAAGGTTGAAGATTTAAAGCCACTAATAGCATCCTCAGGAGCTCTGGTAGCATAGTGTCTAAGGCTCTTGACTGCTCACCAGAAGGCTGGCGGTTCAAACCCACCAGCCACTCCTTGGAAGGAAGGTTGGGCAATCCTATTTCCGTAGTGATACTGCCTCGGAAACCCAAGGAGGGGTCGCTATGAGTCGGGGCCAACTCAATGGCAAACAACAACAACAACAACAACAATAGGATCCTCAGAGGAAAGTCTTGTTGATTTACTTACAAAAACTTAGCCATTGAAATCCCTCTGCAGCACAGTTCTATTCTGACACATGTATAGTTACCATGAGTAGGGATCAACTCGATGGCCACTGGTATATGTACAGTATGTATATACTACATTTTGTTTATAATTTCATCTTTTGATGGATATCTGAATGTCTTTTACATTTTGGCTATTGTGAATAATGCTCCAATGAATAAAGATATACAACTATCTGTTTGAGTCCTTATTTTTAAATATTTTTTTGGTGTATAAATAAGAATAGAATTGCTAGGTCAGCAAATTTTAAGCCACTTTGTACAATCGTGAAGATAGTCCTTACACAGACCACTTTGCAGGAATTATAGACTTTTTTTCCTTTAACAATTAAATCATCATTTTTGTACACAGAAAAATTGGGGTGGCATTTGCATATCAAAGTTGGACAAGTATGAGATGATACTATCTAGTTCCAAGGAAAATTTTATCTCAAATTTTCTAGAATTTTGAATCCTAATGACCTGTTTGACCAAGGAAAAGAAAGAGAAAGGAAGAGGCAAAAATAAAATGAAAAGTAAACATTTAGAAAAGTCAAGAATGATCTTGTCCTAAACTATGTATTATTTATTCAATTGAATTAACTCCCACAAGAGTTACTTCATTCTCATGATTAAATACATTCTAGATATAGTAATCCAAAGGGGAGTTAAAAGATACACAGCTTCTTGTTGTATTGTTTTTAGGTGCCATTGAGTCACCTTTGACTCCTACTCACCCTGTGTACAACAGAATGAAACACTGCCTGGTCCTGCACCAGCCTCACAATCCTTGCTATATCTGAGCCCATCGCTGCACCCACTGTGTCAATCCATCTTGCTGAGGGCCTTCCTCTTTTTAGCTGTCCCTCTACTTTACCAAGCATGATATCCTCCTCCAGGAAATGGTCCTTTCTGACAACATGACCAAAGTAGGTGAGAAGAAGTCTAGCCATTCTCGCTTCCAAGGAGCATTCTGGCTGCACTTCTTCCAAGACAGATCCATTAGGTCTTCTGGCAGTCCACTGTACTTTCAGTATTCTTCCCCAACACCACAATGCAAAAGCATCAACTCTTCTTCAGTCTTCCCTATTCTTTACCCAGCTTTCATATTCATATGAGGCAATTAAAAATACCATGGCTTGGGTTAGGAGCACCTTGGTCTTCAAAGAGACATCTTTGCTCTTCAGTACTTTAAGGAGTTCTTTTGTAGAAGATTTTCCCAGTGCGATGTCATCTGATTTTTTGCCTGCTGCTTCCATTGGTGTTGATAGTGGAACCAAAAAATGTGAAATCTCTGAGAACTTTAGCCTCTGCTTTATAATGGCAGAGATAACACTCAAACCCAGAGGCATGATCTTTCTATTACTGTCTGATGCAGATTGTGATATCATGTCATGCTCCTTCACATTCCTTGTTCACTTAATTAAGATAACTTATAATGAGATTATGTAACCATTCTTTACATTTTCTTTACATGTTCTTTTTTATCCTGATGACAAAAAGTAACAGCAGTCTGTTTCCAGAGTATATGCTATCAACAGAACAAACAAGTTGTAGAAATTTAAGAAAATAAAGCAAGAAGAAGAAGAAGGGGAAGAGGGATGTTCTGCTGGAGACAGAATGCCTTTTCTCAATAATGTATAAATTTTCACCTAGCAAAATGACAATTTATTTTTCTCTCTTGTTTAGTAATAGAGTTGGAGTGAAGTGTGACTGAGCAGTAGAGGTGATGACATATAGTATATATAGACTAAACACTTTTGAAAAGTGTTTTTCTTTTTATTGTGTTTTAGTTGATATTTTTCTACTGTCTGTTTAATTGATCTCTTTAGAACATTTTACACATGTTTGTGTTAGAGTGATTCAACTATGTTATATAATTTTGCTTTCTCATATCACATTGAGAATGGTTGCCCACTGATGATGAATACTTGATTAACTAAGAACATGTGCTTGGAGGGGAAACTCACAGCCAATATTTGTGATAATTGATTACAAATCTCACTTCAGTTGATGTAGTATACATAAAAATTCCCTTCATTCTGTGAACAACCAAAGAAAAAGAGGAGAGGACATTTACCAAACTACCAAAAGTTACGAATTCATTTATCTTTAAAATAAAAAAAGAGAGAAAGATAAAAAATGTCATATGTAGTAGCAGAAACTACCATTAAACATTCTCTTAGGGGAAGAAAACTGTTTTGTTGTTGTTTTCTCTATTTTAAATAAAATCCCAATCTCCAAGATTATACATTACATGAAGTTTTCACCCACTCAGAGAACACTCATTTCACATCTCATCTGTTCTGTGAATGAGCTGGGAAAATCACTCTCACTGTTTTTATTTATTTATTTTTCTTTAACAGTATAAAAAACCCATAGTGAATTGCACATTTACAGCACAAGATTATCCATTCTGTCATTTTCAGAATATTGACTCATGACAGCACTCTTATTCTTTTGTATTCCAGATTCATATCCACATCACTCCATAATTACATCATATTCTTCATATTTATACCAATAAATCTTGTTATTATAGGCAATCTTCAAAATCCAAAAGCCAGAAATCTAAGCAAAGATGGAAGATTTAAGCCTAAGCTATTATTCAAATTCAAAACAATAAAAACTCTTTGAAGCATTCTTTATTTTCAACTGCTGTTCTTAAAAATACCACTGTCCCACAGTTAGTAGTCAGAATTTCATCATAAATACTCCCGTAAAATCTATTTAATTTTCCACTACAGGGAGGGAGGGTTTGATCTCTTATTAAACATTTTATGGAAAAGTCTAAAAGTGCTTTCAATTATTTATTGGAATTGAAATATAGGCCTTGGAAACTGCTGGCATTACATACACACATAATATTATCAGCCCACTGAGTGCCATTAGGTCATAAAACGCTGCTGTAGCAACATCTCTGGTACAGCTGCTGGTGCTCATGCAACTTTTACTACAGTTATAAAGTCATTTATTACATTTTCTTTATGATGCTAATGCATTGCGGTCTGTTACTTTATTGTTCCCACTCTGATAGAGACTGAAATGTATGATAGTGGAAGCGGGTGGTGGGAAGCAGCCCTAATAACATAGCCTGTTGCATTAAAAATCTCTTAGATAAACTTAAAATGTCCATAAAAATATTAACAAGGCATATCAAAAAGGAAATATGTTTGTGGGAAATTTTTTGTCATTTGTTTTATTGCTCCCATAGATTTTTGTTGTTGTTGTTGTTGTTTAGTTTGTGCTTTGTCAAAGTATACTAAGTATTATAAGAATATCTGAGTTCCCCCCCTTAATTTTAATATCATGTTTGTGTTAGAACATAATTTGCAATTCACTAGGAGGAAAAATGATGATATAATTTCCAAAGTATCACATGAAAAAGGAACAAAGTCATTAAGAGATAATAATGTCTATGGACCCAAAGGTACCCATAATTGATAATTACATCTTGTTCAAATTGTCTAAACTAAACTCTCCCTCTGTTACAATTGTATATAAAGTGAATGCAGCTTTCTTTTGAGAAAAAAAAAAAAAATCAATTACATTAATTAACTCCTACCCTATGCTAAGGCTTCTTTAGCGCTCAAACCCTGTGCTAAAGCGTATTTAGTATTATAACTCTAAGGGTAAATACAATCCCAGACTGGAATCCTGTGGGGAACTTCTTGGTGTTTGGCTTAGTTTTGCTGGTGCTGCTGCTTCTGTGTCGTCTTCAGTCCTCTTTATCTCAGTGCTCCTCCTCTCCCTCTTTTACCACAAAAGGATTGTTCACAAAATGATAAAGAATAATCAAGGGAAACAACAATTTAAATGGATCTTGATTCAAGACATCCTATTGATTGATTTAAAAAAAAAAAAAAAATGTTTTATTTTCCCAAGGAACAATAAGAATCAGGAGATATATAATCTCTGAAGAAAATCTTAACTTCTATGTTTTTAAAAATATTTGGAATTTTGCTCTATTCTCAGTTTTGTTATGTATATGCATTTATACTGTTCTATCAACATTGCTTTGTAAATTTGTTACAGCACTGAACTATTAAAATTTTATAAATAGCTCTATGTATTATTATATTACTGAAATAACTTGATGTTGACATAGAATAGGATAGGCTTTTAGAAAAGGCCAACCTTATTTTCTCATTTAACTGAGCACTGAAAACACCTCTTTCAATAAAAGATAAATTATGTACTTGTATACGCATACTCTATTAGTTTTTGGTTTTTTTTACCTGTTTTAATCTCAATCTGAGATGCAGAGTGAAAAGCAAACTATTCTCTTGAAGTTCTGACTTCTCACAGAGGTGAAAAGTGTAATTATTAGGACATTTGATGTCTTCTTCTTATGGCTGTGCCATGCAGAAGCTCACAGTGTCGCTGCTCTTGTGTCTTTCTTAGCTATTGGATTACAGATTAAATTAAGACTCCTGGTCTTGCATGTTGATAGGAAAATGGAACCAGTATTCTAAATTTCATCTAATAAACTGTAACTCATGGAGTACAAGATGTTTGGGTAAATAAGAAAGAAAAGCTATATGTATATCCAAATTAATAAGAAATACAAGTACACTAGTTAGCAAAACATAATTGCTAAAGCTTGTCGACTTTAATCTGGGCTTTTGAATGCATTACAAATATTTTTAAAGACAATGCCCACCATGTATTTATGCATTGCTAGCTCTTGTGGCATAGTGCCTAAGGCATTTGACTGCTAACCTGAAAGCTGGCAATTCAAACCCACCAGTCACTCCTCCAAAGGACAGTTGGGCAATCTACTTCCATAGTGCTACTGCCTCGGAAACCCAAGGAGGGGTCTCTATGAGTCAGACCCGACTCAATGGCAGTGAGTGAGAACAAGACTGTTACATTAATGTAAAGAACACTGAAGAAAAAATTTATCCCACCAGGGATAACAATATTTTTTAAAAAAATGATTCCCTTAAAAATATGAACATCATGTGTGCATCTATGTTATATTCTGTTAATCAGGGTAAATTCTGAGAAATATTACAGTAGAACCAAAGTTTCCTGAACTTACTGAACACCTACCACATAAAGTCCCTAAATTACTATATTTAGTGTCTGTGAAGCAGTAGTGATAAAACAAAAAAAGATTATTTATATCAATGGTACCTTTTTATTATAGATACCATACATTTTAGGAGCTCTGGTAGCATAGTGGCTAAAAGCACTTGACTGCTAACCAGAAGGCTGGCGGTTCAAACCCACCAGCCACTCCTCGGAAGGAAGGTTGGGCAATCCTACTTCCGTAGTGATACTGCCTTGGAAACCCAAGGAGGGGTCGCTATGAGTCGGGTCCGATTCGACAGCACATAACAACAACAACAACAACCATACATTTTATCTGACAAATAGTATTTATTTTTATCAACACATATTTAAATATGTGTATGTATATATATATATATATATATATATATATATATCTGTCAATCAGTTTGTCATATTGTGGTGACTTGCATGTTGCCATGATACTGGAAGCTATGCCACTAAGTAATTCTAATAGCAGCAAGGTCATCATGGTGGAAAGCTTTCAGTGAAGTTTCTAGATTAAGACAAAGAAGCAAGACTCCACAGTCTACTTCTGAAATTTAGCCAATAAAAACTTTATAGACCACAATAAAATATCATCCAACATAGTACTGGAAGATGACTTTACTGGGTTGGAAGGCACAATAGCCACAAAAATGAATTCAACATAGAAACAATCATGAAGATGGCACAAGACCAGAGGCAATGTTTCATTCAGTTATACATAAGGTCATCATGGGTCAGAGACTACAGCAGCTAACAACATTTATGATAGATAATATTTGCTGTCTTTATATATAATATATATTGTTTTCTAAATTGGAAAACCAAGGGGAAGGAATGACTTTTCTGCACTTGATGTGAGATTTATACATCAAGGCATGTATTTTGTATATTTGAAGCATATGGTTTTATACCAGTGATTCCCATCCCTTGAGTGTGTGGAAAATTTGTTAGTTATGTATCTCCATTTATCTGAAAGAATTATAAAGAGTTGTCAAAATAAATGTAATTAACTTTATTTTGAGATACAAAATTAAATCATAAAACATTTGAAGTGGGGTGAAGATATTGCAAAATTAAGATTGTCTGGCCCATAAGATGTAATAATTCCCTATTGCTATTTGAATCAGAAAAGTTAATTAATTTCAAAAAAAGGAACTTAAAGTGCTTTTGTACAAAGGCCATTTTCTCTGTGATAAAATATTATTATATCCCATATGTTAGGATAGTTTACTTCCTCTATTAGAAGTAAAAAAGCCCAGGCTCCTAACATCAGAAGATAGAGTCAAGCCCATAATTGTCCACCCTGAGACTCTTTTACCTAGATGTATGACACTTAAATTGATTTCATCTGGTTAGTGATTGATTACACCTGTTTATTGTTTGTTTGTGTATTGTCCATCTTATTTTGATAAATGTAATCTAATTTTTGTAAGATGGGAGGAAGTCATATCTGATTTCATCACAGCGGCATCCCCACTTCCTGAAAAATATCTTTTAATTAAAAGAGGTTTGTTTTTTTTTTTTTGAATAATTCTTAAAAAGAAAAAAAAAATATTGTGATTTGGGTGAAAGTTTACAGAGCAAATTCATTTTCCATACAGCAGTTCACATACACATTGTCTCATGATATTGACTGCAATTTCCCACATGCAACAGCTCCCCTCCAACTCCCTCCCCATGGTTACCTCTTCCCTGTGTCCTTCCCTCCCATGCACTCCTGCTCCCTGAGCTGTCTCTCTGTGCATACACAGCCCTACTATTGTCTCATAATTGATCTCTCCAAGGAGTATATCTACCTAATGTAAATGCTCAATTCATATGCCTGTTTAAAAGAGATTTTTGAATAAATGGAAATGATAAATTAATAGACATTTAGATATATTTAAGACATAGGATCAAAAACTTAATGTGCAGTATTTACTACATAATATTTTCAAAAATACTATACTGAGTACAAGTAAGTTAAATTTGAAATGTATTTTAATAATATTTTAAAGCATATTTCATTAGTTTTCATTTACTTACATGTTGATTTCTTCATGAACAAGATAAATAAATCCCACAGAATAAATAAATGTACTTGTTTCTAAGTGCATTGATCTATATATTTTCACATATTTATTTAGTAAAAGGAATTTATTACAGAACAAAGTTAAGGATCAAGAGTTCTACAGATACTACAAATACTTCTTTTAAAACTACTTTTTTCTGCTTATACAAAGCAATGTGGATATTTTTCTCAAAAATAGGAGGGATGTTTCAATGCATTTATATACTCTACTAATTTTTCTTTTACATTACTAAACTCAAGAGAATAAAGTTTCATATCACACATAGTAGTCTGTTTTGACAAACTTGCAAAATGTAATTGTTAGTGAACCAAAAACTGTTCATTGCTTGGGTCAGATGACATTAAAATATGTCAAAGCCTAAAAATTAGATAAGAAAAGCAGTGGCATTTGCAGCCTTAGAAATAGACATGGGTGGAAGTAGTGCAACTTACTAATCATCTGCCAGACTATTCATAGATCACATGGGAAAGACCTCATGGACTTGAATGAATGGACACATTGATTTCGTTGGGATTTTTGTGTGTGAGTTTCCCCAGTTTGTAACCTCCTGTTAAAATGAATTTAAACTTGTCTAACTAATTATGCTATAATACATTTGGTTTTAGCTCACACATATTCAACCTTACACACAAATTGCATATGTTTTGTGAAAAATGGGTCAAAGATGCCTCCAGGAACACATAGAGGAATAAAATATGGTTAATGGATTTTTTCCTACAGTCCAAGATGCTGAAGAAAATTGAGCAATGGTAAAATTTGGCTCAATCCCAATTGAGATGTTGACGAAATCTTGTCCTGCTCATTATTTATAGAATTCCCACCTGCTCTTAGCTACATTAAAATTTTAAGTTGTGCTTTTATAAACTGTATCATATGTCATGTTTCTCCATATGCTTCCTAGCAGGCATAGAGAGTTCTTAGCACTTTTGTAGACAGACTAAGCCCTGTGATATGATTCATTATCATACATAAGTCCTGGGTTATTACCATGTCTGTGCCATTTGGAAAATTGTGTTCACACATTTGATATAAGGTGATAGAGTGGAATTAGATGTGCATAGTTAACTCAAGTATAGATTTAAAAAAACAGAATGCATTTCCAAGATCATAAGTAGATGAGAATTACTGAAGATTAAATCCCCTGTATGAAACTAATTTCAGAAGCAGATGGCACTACACAACTTTGATGGTCCTTCAGTTTCTTTATTGCAAATAAAATTCTTGCTAGGTTTGGTAAAACAAAAGTAGAGCACAGCTGTCTTATCAGTATGTATTTTGATAAGGATGCCTAATCAGGCTTTAAGTGATGTGACACAGTTTAAAAAAAATCCTCATGTTTGTCATTTCATATTGTTATTGAACATAATATGTCCCAATGATGAGGCATCAAGTACTGGGGCTCCAGAGATGATTCATTGTAGAAAAGTTACTGTAAGCCATGGAATATTTCTGAAGACAGGAGGATTCATTCTGACATAAAAAGGAGCCTAAAGCACAGTGGTATAATAAAAATTATAATTAACTTCTGTAAGCTATGAGAAAACGTGCATCGTTTTGTGTTTTGAATAACTTTGATTGGATCATGGTTACATTATTTCTGGAAATATGTAAAGACAGGTAGTGTGCTATATCATTTGCAAATTCTAATTCACTTTATAATTCAAAGTCTCCCATATTGTTCTCACATCTGTAATCCAGTGACATTTTGGGCACAGCTCTACTAAGGGATTTGTCATGTTGTAGTAATTGCCTGTTAAAATGCAATTCTCCCTTTTTGGGTGGAGAGATCATTGAAGGCAGGGACCATGTTTCATTCTCTTTTGTAACCTCAGTACCTAACAAAATGTTAATTGCTTTATTAAGTATTTTGATTGAATAAACCAATTATAAATGTAATATAGCATTGAATTTATAACTCAAAAATAGGAATCAAAGATAAACCTGGGAAACAAGGGGTGGTGCTAAGCCCTTATTTGTTTATTTATTTACTGATTAACTTGTAGGTGGTAGAAAGAAGGATATGGACTGTTTCAGAGGTAGTCAAATTAATATTCCATTAGTGGTGTAGCACCTAGGGCTTTGACTGCTAGCCAGAAGGCTGGCAGTTCAAACACACCAGCCACTCCTCAGAAGTAAGACTGGGCAATCTACTTCTATAGAGATATCACCTTGGAAACACAAGAAGGAGTCACTATGAGTCAGAACTGACTCGACGGCAATGCGTTTTTGGACTAACTCAGGGATCAAAAGCCCAAAAAGCTAATGAAATTAATAGAAAATATACCTAAGGAAACTACTGTGTGTGCCATATGGTATGTCCCAGGGGTTGAACGCTACCTAAATTGGATGTTTCAAAAAAGGTAAATCATTGAAAAATAAGGTGCAATTATTTCAGGGGAAGTACAGTACACATCTTTGAGTGGGAAAAATAATAAGGAGTAATAACATACTTAGAATGGTACTTAAAAATATGCCATAAAAAAAGAAGAATTAAGTACATAAAAAATGTCAGCTAAACAAAGAAACAAGGACACCAAAAAAAATATGGTCTTCTCCCATAGAAATGAAGGGAAAATGTCTGATGCCACTAAGATAGTGATGTCCAAACCTTTGTGGCTTACAAACCTCATGGCAATTTGTTGTGATACACATAGTAAAAGAGCAATAAATAAAAAAATATTTTCTTTTTGATCAAATTATCATAGAATATTGCATTGTCAAGGTCATAGGTGTATAATATTTAATAATATATAAATGAACTTTCTGTACACAAACATACACATACACCCATGTTGCTTATATTATTAAAATTAATTATTTGAGAAAATATGATCTTTTGGACAATATATTTCAGAAATGATTTAGCCAGAATGTTAAGTATGGGGATCAAATGACATACTAAACTCTATTCTCAATCTGAAATTTAGAATTACCGTGTTTACTGATTTAAGATCAGTTGATTTTCACAAGAATTGACTTTTTAAAGTGCATTTATGGTCTTTTTGCTCCCTTACTACATCCACTCTCCTATGGCTTCATACTGCAGTCAGGATGAGGACCAACATCTATGGGCTTACAAGACATCTTGCATCCTGGTAACTTCAACCACTTTAGTCTCATCTCCCATCATACACCCTCAGGCTCATTGATCATCTGTCAGTGTCTCAAACTTCCTCATTCATTTCTCCCCTGGGGCCTCATAAGCTTTTTCTATGAAGTACCCCTTAGTGCATCCTCTTTCTGTGGCTAGATTTCAGTTCAAGTTTCATTTCTTTGTGAAAACTATTTCTGACCTGAGTTTTTCTCTCTGATTTGTATGAATATATGACTGGTTTCTTCCTTGAGAGAACTCATCTCATTTTGTAATTACACTTTTATGTTTGTGATTGTCTTATTGAATGTGTGTCCTACAAGGAAGACTGGGCAATCTACTTCTGTAGTGATATCCCCTTAGAAACCCAAGAAGAGGTTGCTATGCGTCGGCTCCGACTCAACGGCAGTGAGTTTGGTTTTTTTGGTTTAGACCATATGTATGGTGAAAGCTGGCCACCTGTCTGTTTTACCTCCTCATTGATTCTCTAGGATCTAGATGGTTGCTGAGACATCTTAAGTCCTCTGGAAATGTTTACTGATGAATGCTTACATAATCCAGCTGTTATGATGAAGATTTGTTCAGAGATCTTTTGGCTTTTTAACAGTTAATACAGTTAAAATCCCATTATTTCTCTTATTATTAATTGGGAAAAACAACACATTAACCAAAATTCTAAAAACAGTTTATCAAATGAATTTAATGAAGAGAAATAGAAAGGATATTAAGAAGTGGTTGTTGTTGTTATGTGCCGTTGCCGACTCAAAGTGAACCCTCTTTGGGTTTCCAAAGCAGTATCACTAGGAAGTAGACTGCCCAAGTAGTAATATAATTAAGTGCTATTGTAACATTTATTTCTAGAAACTTGCTACATGGAATAGTGCAGACTAGCAAATGAAGTGATACACAAATGTAAGGTGGGAACAAAAACTGAGAGACTGATGAGTGAAGTAGATCCAAGTTACAGTGTCGCAGAGCAAGGAACAAGAATAGATTTCTGTTTAGAATTTTTTAAATCTTTGTTTTTCCTGACTTTTTCTCTCTCTTTAAGACCTTGCCTCCATTTGCTGTGCTGGATCAAATATTTTAGTATACAGAAAGAGCGTCACTGTAAGTGATAGACATATTTAAAGCCTTCCTTTGAAGAACACAATCATTCTTTATTCTTTAATGCTGTTTAATTCTTTTCCTCTTTGTAGCTAAGCATTTTATAGCTAAACTATGTAGAGCTGTTAATTTAAATTTGCTTTCAAGGTAGTTCCATTATTTTGTGATAGAAAAGCAACTCATTAATTAAAAAAAACTGCACTCTTCACCCTTTTTTTAATAAATTTGTTAATGGAATTAGATGGTTTACAATAGCCCACCTGATAAAATAAAGTCAAGAGTGCAATGACTCTCTTTAAGCCAAGCCTCAATGGTGTAAAGATGAAATAGGTAGCTTGTAATAGAAGAGTATGATCTGATTAGGAGTTTTAAGATTTGAAATTATTACACATTAAAGGTCAAAAAAAAGTTAGCCTACACTGTAGCCTGCTAACCAGATGGCTGGCGGTTCAAACCCACCAGCCACTCCTCGGAAGGAAGGTTGGGCAATCCCACTTCTGTAGTGATACTGCCTCGGAAACCCAAGGAGGGGTCGCTATGAGTCAGGTTTGACTCGACGGCACATAACAACAACAACAACACTGTAGCAGTAAAAAAAAACAAATGAGTTTCTAGGTGCAATACACTTGACTACTTGACAATCTCTAGTTCTTATATAGAGAGGATACTCTACTTTGAATTGTCTTTAAAAGTAATTATTTAAAACCTTTGCTAATCTACTTATTATTTCATTTAGCTTGAGTGCCAGGTCTTTAAACATTGTCAGAAAAAAATAACTACCTAAGATATAATTGAAATGTTTACACTTATTTTGTTCCATGTAAATATTGTCTTACATTTCACTCCTTCCCACCTGGTAAGGTAAGAATATCAGACTACATGAAGTGTTGGGAAAGTGAAGGCAAAGGATATGCAAATAAGAGACCAGAAAAGCTTACTAAATATTAAGGTTTATTGTCTTGCAGCTGAACTATAGTTACCGTATAATGTAGACTTCTTCAAGACAATTCTTCAAAACCTTAGAGCATGTGATTCTTCTGCAAAGAGGTAGCAGTTTTGCCACATTCAGAACTCAAGGTTCTAGACATAATTCTGAGTTAAAAACATGAGGTTTGGTTAATGGTGCCATGGACTGAATTATGTCCCCCAAAAGTATATGTTGGGAGTGCTGGCGGTATAGTGCCTAAGGAATTTGACTGCTAACCAGAAGGCTTGAAGTTCAAACGTACCAGCCACTTAGAAGGAAGATTAGGAAATCTACTTCCATAGAAATACTACCTCGGAAACCCAGGGAAGGGTCACTATGTGTTGAATCAACTCAAAGGCTGATTTTTTTTTTTAAGCATATGTTGAAATTCTGACACTTTTACATATAAATATGATCCTTACTTATAAATTGGAGGTTTTTGTTGTTGTTATTGTTATGTTAAAGAAGTCATATTAGATCTCATTATGGCAAGTCCCACTGTTGTTGTTAGGTGCAGTCCAGTTGGCTCCAACTGTCCTGCAAGTTCCTTATTTATTGTCCAACTTCCACATGCACATGAGGCTATTGAAAACAACGTGGTTTGTGTTAGCAGGACAAAAACGTGCCCTATCTTGCATCAGCCTCACAATCTTTGCTATGATTGAGTTCATCATTTCAGTCACTATGTCAATCCATTTTGGTGAGGTTCTTACCCTTCTTCACTGACTGTCCACTTTACTAAGCATGATATTCTTTTCCAGTGAATGGTCCCTACTGACAACATTGCCAAAGTAGGTGAGACAAAATCTGACCATTCTTGCTTCCAAGGAGCATTCCGGTTGCACTATTTCTAGGACAGAATGTTGCACTTCTTCCATTTCATTCATTTGGCAGTCTGTGGTATTTTCAGTTTTCTCCACCAATACCACAATTGAAAGGCATCAACTCTTCTTCCTTATTCATTGTCCAACTTCCACATGCATATAAGGCTATTGAAAACAACGTGGTTTGTGTTAGGCATACTTTAGTGTTTGAAGTGACATTGTTCCTTAGCACTTTGAAGAGGTCTTTTGTAATAGATTTTCCCAATGCAATCCAACCTCTTATTTCTTGAGGAGCTCTGGTAGCATAGTGGCTAAGACACTTGCCTGCTAACCAGAAGGCTGGCGGTTCAAACCCACCAGCCACTCCTCGGAAGGAAGGTTGGGCAATCCTACTTCCGTAGTGATACTGCCTCGGAAACCCAAGGAGGGGTCGCTATGAGTCGGGGCCGACTCGACGGCACATAACAACAACAACAACAACTTCCAGCAGTATTGATTGTAGATCTAATTATAATGAAATCCCTGACAGCTTCAATTGTTTCTCTATTTATCATAATGTTGCTTATTGTTTCTCCATGTATCATAATATTGCTTATTGGTTCAGTTATGAAGATTTTCATTTTCTTTATGCTGAATTTTGATCCATATTGAAGACTGCAGTGTTTGATCTTCATCAGTAAGTGCTTTGAATCCTCTTTATTTTCAGCAAGTAAGGCTGTGTCATCTGCATATTGCAGGTTCTTAATGGCTCTTCCTCCAATCCTGATGACATGTTTTTCTTCACATAGTCCTTCTTCTCAAATTATTTGCTCAGCATACAGAATGATACAAGCCATATATCTTTCCTGATTTTAAACCATGCATTATCTTCTTGTTCTACTCAAATGACAGCCTCCTTTTCTATGCACAGGTTCCTCACGAGCACAATTAAGTGTTCCAGAATTCCCATTCTTCTCAACATTATCATAATTTGTTATGATCCACACAGTCAAATGCCTTTGTATAGTCAATAAAACACAAATAGACATTCCTCTAGTATTCTTTGATCCATCTGACATAAGTAATTACAATCCTTGTTTCACATCCTTTTTGGAACCCAGCTTGCATTTCTGGCTGTTGCCTGTCAATATATTTTTGCAACCACTTGTAAATTATCTTCAACAAGATTTTACTTGTGTGTGATATTAATGATATGTTTCAATAATTTTGATGTTCTGTTATAACACCTTTCTTTGGAATGGGTACAAATATGGATCTCTTCCAGTCAGTTGGCCAGGTAACTCTCTTCCATATTTCTTGACATAAACAAATAAGTACCTCCAGCACTGCATTCCTTTGTTGAAACATCTCAGTGGATATTCAATCAATACCTTAAGGCTTGTTTTTCATCAGTTCCTTAGGGGCACCTTAGAATTCTTCCCTCAGTACCATTGGTCCTGGATCATGTGCTAACTACTGAAGTAACTGAACAATGTTGACCAATTCTTTTTGGTACAGTGACTCTGTATTTCTTCCATCTTCTTTTGATGTTTCCTGCATCATTCAATAATTTGCTCATAGAATCCTTCAGTATTGCTACGAGAGGTTTTAAATTTTTCTTCAGTTCTTTCAACTTGAGAAAGGCCTGGCATGTTCTTGCCTTTTTGTTTTCTAACTCAAGGTCTTTGCACATCTCACTATAATACTTTACTATGTATTTTCAAACTGCCCTTTGAAATCTTCTGTTCAACTCTTTTATTTATGCTTTTTTTTTTTTTTTTTTGCTTTTGCTTTAGCTACTCTATATTCAAGAACAAATTTCAGAGTCTTTTATGACATCCATTTTGGTCTTTTCTTCCTTTTCTGCCTTTTATTCACCTTTTGCTTTCTTCATGTATGGTGCTCTTGTTGTCATCCCACAACTTGTCTGATCTTCACTCATTGATGTTCAATGCATCAAATCTATTCTTCAGATGGGGTCCAAATTCAGGTGGGATATAATCAAGGTCATATTTTCATTATCATGGACTTATTTTAATTTCCTTTAGCTTCAACTTGAACTTGCATGTGAGCAATTATCAGTCTGGTCTACAGTCAGCTCCTGGCATTGTTGTAACTGATGATATTGAGGTTCTCCATTGCCTCTTTCTTGAGATATAGTCACTCAGATTTCTGTGTATTCTATCTCGTGAGTTCCTTGTGTATAGCCACCACTTATGTTGTTGAGAAAAGGTATTTGCAATGAATAAGACATTTGATCTTATAAAATTCTATCATGTGACTATAGCATCATTTCTGTTATCAAGGCCATATTTTCCAACAACTGATGATTCTTCTTTGCTTCCAATTTTCACATGCCAATCACCAGTAATTATAAATACATCTTCATTGCATGTGAGTACAATTAGATGTCCATTTATGCTGGGTCTTGAACCTAATTGCTTATGATATACATAAAGGGAAAAACAGACACAGAAACACACATAGGTAAATGACAAACATCATGGAACACTGAGCAACTCCACACAACACCCAGAGCAAACAACAAAGAAAGACTGCTCCCAAGATCCAAGACCTGAAGTGAGATTTCTATTTCTTGAACTTTGAGAAAATAAATTTTGTTTCTTTGAAGCCAGCCACCTGTGGTATGTTTTGATATGGCAGCAACAGACTGTTGGTCTACTCCTAATCCACACTGTGTGAGGTTGTAGTTCAAAGTACCTGACACATATTTCTATTCATCATATTGCTGTCACTTAAACAACTTCATTTCAACTTTATGGCAGATGTTTGGCTAGAAGATCATTAGTTCTTCTCCATATACATACTACCTATTATAACAAACCTGTAGGACAGAGTAAAACTGCCCCATAACATTTCCAAGGCTGTAAATCTTTTCAAGCAGACTGCCTTATTTTTCTTTTACAAAGCAGTTGGTGGGTTTGAACTACTGACTTTTTGGTTAACAGACTATTGATTTAACCTCTGTGCCACCAGAGCAGAAATGTCATTTGACTTTACTTGGTTTTCCATAACTCATATGATGCAGGTAGGATGTAAATGAATTAATATACATGCTATACTTGGTACAGGGCCTTATACATAATAAGAATCAAATATATATTAGTTGTGATTTTTACATCTGATATAAGAATATATCTTTGAATACTCCAATTTTATAAAACTTTCACAACTTCCAACAAAAGTACAATTTTTTTAATCCATTGACAACTTTGTGCACAGATCAGAAACTGAGAAATACTGAATCTTACATCAAGTCAGATTGTTGAAATGACAATCTAGATGGAAGGTAGACAATTTCCACCAGTTTCAGAGAGACCCACATGCTGGTGTCAAAATACTTGGGACCTAAATCTTCAAATCTGAGAAATCTTTATTATTTTACAAAGAATGATGAATACTTTCTAGGATCTGCTAAAAAAAAAAAAAAAAAAGCACTGCCATCAAGTCATACCTGACTCATAGTGACCTCTCCTTGGGTTTCTGAGGCGGTATCACTACGGAAGTAGATTGCCCAACCTTCCTTCTGAGGAATGGCTGGTGGATTTAGGATGGGGAAATCTAAAAAAAGAAAAAGAAAAACAAAAACAAACAAACAAAAAAAGCAACTAACTGCCATCAAGTTGACTTCAATTCATAGGGACACCTATTGGATTTCCAAGGCTTCAAATCTTTACCGAAGCAGATTGTCTCATCTGTGGAGAAGCAGGTGGGTTCAAACTGCTGACTTTTTGGTACCCAAATGCCTTAACTACTACACCACCAGCACTCCTTTGGGAAACTTTAGGGTAGATACCTTTAAAAAACAACACTGGGCTGCATAGCATAAATATAAATGTAGGTGATAGAACATTG
>NW_006921865.1:4386991-4394398 GCF_000298275.1 Orycteropus afer afer | reverse complement strand
GTAAAAACCACTTGTTCAACCATTGGTTTTGTGCTACACCCTATAACTCATGAAACCATACTTTAGCCTGTTGTGGTGAAGAGTGTTCAATTTGTTCTGACTGACAGCAGCATTATGTATAACAAAATGAAATGCTGCCAGGTCCTACACTGTCAGTACCATTGTTACTATGTGTGAACCACTTATGATATTTCTTTTATAGCAGCATTAAATAACAATGACCACTGCTGTTGAGACACATAGTGACTCTATGTAAAACAGAATGAAACCCTACCTGGTTACCTCATTGAGGATTCTCTCCTTTTTCACTGACCCTCCACTTCACTAAGTGTGATAAAGGGACTGGTCCCTTCTGACATGACCAAAGTATATGAGATGAAGTCTAGCTACTTTCACATCTGAGGAGCATTCTGTCTGCACTTCATCCCAGACAGATTTGTTCCTTCTTTTGGAAGTCCATGATATATTCAATAATATTCTCCAACAACACAATTCAAATACATCAATAGTTCTTTGTTGTTGTTGTTATTATGTGCCATTGAGTCAGACCCAACTCATAGCAACCTTTCCTTGAGTTTCTGAGGTGGTATCACTATGGAAGTTGATAGTCTTTATATGGCATACGTTAGGGCTCCTAAATTTGCCCTTAGTTTTTCCTTGAGGAACTTTATAATTTTAGGTTTTACACTGAAGTCTTTGATCCACGTGGAGTTAGTTTTTGTATATGGTGTGAGGTACGTATATTGTTTCATTTTTTTGCAGATGGATATCCAGTTTTGGCAGCACTATGTGTTAAAGAGACCACCTCTTGCCCTTTTAATGGATTTCAGCCCTTTGTCAAAAATCAGCTGATGGATGTATTTCTGGGTTCTCAATTCTGTTCTGTTGGTCTATGTTTCTGTTATTGTACCAGTACTAGGCTATTTTGACTACTGGGCTGTATAATAGGTTTAGATATCTGGGAGTGTGACATCTCGAACTTTGTTCTTCTTCAATAGTACTTTGTTTATTTGCAGTCTTTTTTGTTTCCATATAAAATGAGTGATTGGTTTTTCCACATCAATAAAAAATGCTGGTGGGATCTGGATTGGGATTCCATTGAATATATAGATTGCTTTGGGTAGAACTGACCTTTTCACAATGTTGAATCATCCTATCCATGACCATGGTATGTTCTTCCATTTATGTAGATCACTTATGGTTTCCTGAAGTAGTGACTTGCAGTTTTTTTGCACAGGTCTTTTGTGTCCCTAGTGAGACTTATTCCCAAGTATTTTATTTATTTATTTATTTTTGGTAGCTACCCAGAAAGCTGGCAGTTCATACCCAACAGCCACTCTTCAAAAGGAAGGTTGAGCAATCTACTGCCATAGTGATATCACCTCAGAAACCCATGGAGGGGTCGCTATGAGTTGGCGTCGACTCAACACCACATAATAACAACAACAACAACATTGTAAATAGTATTGATTTCTTTATTTCCTTTTCAGCAATCTCTTTGCTGGTGTAGAGGAATCCAACTCTGTTTTGGACGTTGATCTTGTATACTTGCTGTGATGCTAAATCTCTCAGTTAGTTCCAGTAGGTTTTTGACTGAGTTTCTTGGGCTTCCTATGTATAGGATCATATCATCAGTAAATAGGGATAGTTTGACTTCTTCCTTACCAATTTGGATACCTTTGATTTCCCTTTCTTGCCTTATTGCCCTTGCTAGATCTTCCAATACAATGTTGAATAGAAGTGGTGATAGAGGGCATCCTTGTCTGGTTCCTGTTTGCAAAGGGAATTGTTTCAGTCTCCATTGAGAATAATGTTGGCTATTGATTTAGCATATATGCCTTTCATAATGTTGAAGAAGTTCCCTTCTATTCCAACTTGGCTGAGAGTTTTGATCAGGAATGAGTGTTAGACTTTATCAAATGCTTTTTCCACACAGATTGATATGATCATGTAGTTCTTTTCCTTTGTTTTATTTATGTGGTGGATGACGTTGATTGTTTTTCTAATGTTGAACTATTCTTGCATACTTGGTATGAACCTCACTTGGCCATGATGAATGATTTTCTTGATATGTTGTTGAAGTCTATTGGCTAGGATTTTGTTGAAGATTTTTGCATCTGAATTCATGAAAGATATTGCTCTGTATTTTTCCTTTTTAGTTATATCTTTGCCTAGTTTTGGATTCAAGGTTATGCTTGCTTCATAAAAAGAATTGGGGAGGATTCCATCCTTTTCTACATTCTGAAATAGTTTGAGTAGGATTGGTGTCAGTTCTCTGAAGTTTAGTAGAATGCTCCAGTGATACCATCTATGCAAGGGTATATTTTTTGTTGGTAGTTTTTTTTTTTTTTTTTTTTTTTAATAACCTGTTCAATTTCATCTTTTGTTATGGGTCTGTTCAAATTTTCCCCTCAGTCTGTGTTAGTTTAGGTGAGTAGGATGTTTCTAGAAATCTTTCCATTTCTTCTAGATTTTCATATTTGTTGGAGTATAGTTCTTCATAGTATCCTGATACTTGCCTTTTAATTTCTGTTGTGGTGTCACCCAATTCATATCTTATTTATGTTATTTACATTCTCTCCCTCTTTTCCTTTGTTAAATTTGCCAGTGGTTTCTCAATTTTATTAATCTTTTTGAAGAACCGAATTCTAGTCTTAAAGATTTTTTTTTATATTGTCTTTCTAATTTCTGTTTCATTTATTGCTGCTCAAATCTTTATTATTTCTTTTTCTCTGGTGACTGTAAGCTTTTTTCTGTTCTTTTTCTAATTTTTGGAGATGTTGAGTGAAGGTGCTGATTTTAGCTCTTTCTTCTTTATTGATATATGCATTTATTGCTATAAATTGATCTCTTGTCACTTTTTTTTTTGCTGTGTCCCAAAGATTTTTGTATATTGCATTTTCTTTCTCATTTAATTTTTATTTCTCCTATTACCAAGTCATTTTCAAAAAGGGTGTTATTCAGTTTCCATATATTTGCTCTTTTTCCATTCACTTTCCTATTGTTGATTTCTAATTATAAAGCATTGTGATCTGAGAAGATGTTTTGCAGTGTTTCAAAGTTTTTAAATTTATTGAGGCTTGCTTTGTGGCTTATCACATGATGTATCCTGGAGAATGTTCTATGTGTGTTGGAAAAGGATGTACATTTTGCTGTTGTTGGGTGAAGTGCTCTGTGGATGTCTCTAAGGTGGATTGTATTGTTTAGTTCTTCTGTGTCTATTTTGAATTTATTTCCAATTGTTCTATCTGTGATTGAAAGTGGTGTATTAAAGTCTCCTACTATGATTGTGGAGTCATCCATTTGTCTTTTCTGTCCTGTTAGAGTAAGGTTTATGTATTTTGGGGCTCTTTGGCTGCATAGATATTTATTATTATATTGTCCTCTTGTTTAATCAATCCTTTAATCATTATATAATATTCTTTCTCATCTCTTATAGTGGTTTTTGTCTTAATGTCAATTTGATCAGAAATTAATATTGCCACTCCTACTTTTTTATGGTTACCATTTGCTTGGTATATCTTTTTCAAATCTTTGATTCCTAGTATATTTTTGTCTTTTTCTCTAAGGTGTGCATATGTAGACAGCATATTTATGGGATATTTTTTCTTATCCAATCTGCAACTCACTGTCTCTTGAGTGGTGTATTTAATCCATTGACATTCAGTTTATTGATATGTGGGACTTTATTGCTGTCGTTTTATTATGTGCTTTTCCATGGTGTTGCAGATCTCTCTGTTCCATATAATTTTCTGTGCTGAGCTCTTTTTGTTTATGAATTGTGTTATCACTCCCTTCTTTGTTATTGGTTTAGTATTTGCTAAATATTTGTGCTGGTCACTGGTCCTCTTTTTTTATTTTGATGTGAAGGTTTATCATTTTTCTTTGAGGTTACCCTGTGAGTTATCATTTTCTTCTCAAGTTTAGAACAGTCCATTCTATCTTGCAGTTGTCTTGGTTTCCCTACCATTTAGAAGTTCTGTAACTACACAATTTTTCCCCTTTTTTTGGTTTGTAGTTGTCCTTACTTGTCAATTGATGTCTCTGGTTCCCTGTTTGCAATCTTGTAGGCTTATTTACTTTGGATATTTCCATAACTAGGTTGGTTTGTAGGTTATGTCATCATGTGTGTTAATGGTCAGTTGTTGTTTGCTATTTTTGGTTCTATGTCCAAAGGACTTTCCTTAACATCTCTTGTAAAGGTTGACCTGGTTTTAAAAAATTCCCTTAATCTCTGCTTATCTAGAAATGTTTTAATTTCACCATCATATTTGAGGGACAATTTTGCTGGATACATAATTTTTGGTTGGAATTTTTTTTTTTTTTTTTCTTTCAGGGTTTTATATATACCATCCTATTGTCTTCTCACCTGCATAATTTCTGCCTAGAAATCTGAGTTTAGTCTTATTGGTTGTTCCTTGTAGGTAACTTTTCATTTTTCCCTAGATGCTTTCAGGATTCTTTCTTTGTCTTTGGTTTTGATGAGTTTGATGATGATATGTCTTGTCAATTTTCTTTTGGGGGTCTATCATGCTTGGGGTTCAGTGGACTTCTTGAATGGATATATTCTCATCTTTCATCATATCAAGGAAATTGTCTTCCAACAAACCTTTGATAATTTTCTCTGTTGTTTTGTTTGTCTCTTCCTGTTCTGGAATTCCTAATACACATAAGTTATTCCTTTCAATGGTATCCCACATGATCCTTAGGCTTTCTTCATTTTGTTTTGATTTTTTTTTTGCCTGATTGATCCCTTTCCAAAGAAATGTTGATGTATTTGTCTTCAATCTCATTAATTCTGTTTTCCATTGATTCAATTCTCCTTCTTTATCCATTCAATGTGTTATCTGTTTCTGAAAATTAAGCATTAATCTTCTGGATTTCTATCTGTATGTTTTGATCATTTCTAATTTTTCATTTATTTTTGTCATTTTGTTCTTGTATTGTTTTTTGAAATTTTTCTAGGGTTTTCTCTGTGTTTTCCTCAAATTTTTTCAGTGTTTTCCTTGATCTGTCTCTCAAGCTGTTGAAGGTACCTAAATATAATTCTTTTGAATTCCTTATCAAGGAATTCCAATGCTACTTCTTTCTCAGGGATGTGTTCTGGGTCTATATCCTGGTCCTTTATTTCTCCTGCTTTATCTTGCTTCCTTTTGTGGACTGTGATGCTCTGTTGTCTCTGAGACATTGTGAATTTTTGTATTTATATTTAATTGGTGATTATATATTGGAGTGACTTGCCCAAGGTTTTCATTTTCCTTGTTTTGTTTGGATGTTAAGTAAGCAGGGTACTGTGCTCCTCTATTCGTTAGTTGGCAGCACTTATACCCTCACCTTGTCTCCTTTCCTGTTGTCAGCCTCCCTGATGTCCCTGCTATCCTTAGCAAATAGAGGCTATTCCTAGGTCCCTGGAATCTGAATGAGAATGCTGCCACTATAAATATCCAAAATGGCCACCACTGGCAAATATTCAAAATGACTGCATTCTTGGTCACTTTAAATATCAAAAAGGGCCACTGCTTGTAAACAGTCAAAATGGCTGTGCCCTCCAGACAGCCTAAAGTCCACAGCTAAAGTTTTCTCCCTCCTTGGCATTTCCCTTCCTAGTCGTCAGCCAGCAGTGCAGTCGTCCCTGCAGCCCTTGACTACCAAGGCTGATCTTTAGGTCAAGTCTCAGGTCCTAACACTACTTGGAAATATTCAAGCTGTTGGTGCCATCAGAGTAGCTGACTGTTCACACCTCTGTCCATCTCCATACTCACTGTTTTCATTCAGATTTTTCTACTAGTTGGTGCCTAATCCACTTTTGTATACTTCCTCTCAAAGCCCATGGCTCCAAGATTATCTTCTGTATTTCTGTCTATTTGTTTTTTCATTTCTTTGTTGAAGAAGGTCTGTGTAGCTTGTCTGCCTATTCCACCATCTTACTGGAAGTCCTTCAGGATAGATCTTGAAATATTTGTTTTAGACAATGAATGCAATGCCATACCTGTTCAATTGTCATTCTTCACATAAGAGATATTATGCTTGTCCTATTAAAAATGGCAAATATCAGTCCAATTCTGCTCACTAATGCCTAGGATATTGATCTTTATGCATTCCATTTAATTTTTACTACTTTCAATTAGCTTAGAATCATAATTCATACATTCCATGTTACAACTATTAATGGACATTTTCAGCTGATTTTTTCTCATTCTGAGTCATGCCACATCAGCAACTGAAGGTCCAGAAAGCTTTCCTCCTTTCACGTCATTTAGGTCAACTCTACTTTGAGAAGGCAGCTCTTCCCCTGAAGTATTTTGAGTGCCTTCTCTCCAACCTGAGGGATTCATCTTGCAGCACTGTATCAGACAATATTTCAGTGCTATTCATGAGGATTTTCAGCATTATTAAAAATAATCATAATCAAAAATGAAACTCACTGCTCTGGAGTCATTCCAGCTCATTGGGTTTCTGAGGTGGTATCTCTATGGAAGTAGATTGCCCAGTCATCCTTCTGAGGAGTACCTGGTGGGTTTGAACCTCTAGCCTTCTGGTTAGCACTCAAATGCTTTAGGTACTATACCACATTTCACTTCTGTTCTTGAGGCTTCACTGGCCAATTTTTTTCAGAAGATCTGGTTACATCCTTCTGTCTAGTCTCTATTAGTGTAGAAGATCTGCTGAAACCTGCCCAACAAGGGCAATCCTTTTGGTATTTGAGGCACCATTGGCATAGCTTCCAGCATAACATCAACATGCAAACCACCACAATACAACAAATGAATAACTAAGTCATGGTTTTATTATGCTCATATTAGAATTTTTCTTTATTCAGTAATGGGTGATCAGAAATTCATGATGAAAGGTTTCTTATTTTCAGGCTTATGTTTCTTTAGAAAGTGGAATGTAATCCTTAGTCTGTATGAGAAAAATTAGAGCAGTCTTGATCAGAGAAATGATCACTCCTCCAGACTTTTAGGTGACTGCTGTTTTTTAGTGCAGGATTTCTATAATAAGAAATCCCTTTTCTAAGGAGGCTGCTAGCAGAGAGGACAGATATTGACCATCCACTTGGTTGAATTTTTAACTTTACCTTTAACCAAGGCTTAGCTTCACTGTCTTTTAACTTATAATATGTCATCTAATGTCAAACTGGGTCATCACTTAACTAAAACATTGTCAGAATTCTATGATTCTCAGTTCTGGCACATTATACCTAAATGTTCCTATCATGGTATGCTAGTCCTTCTTGTCCCAGAGGAAATAATTTCATTATAATTCATAGATTGTCCATCCAGCTACCTGGCCAACTGACTGGAAGAGATCTGTATTTGTGCCCATTCCAAAGAAAGGTGATCCCACAGAATGTAGAAATTATAGAACAATATCATTAATATCACATGCAAGTAAGATCTTACTGAA
>NW_006921865.1:4360450-4385869 GCF_000298275.1 Orycteropus afer afer | reverse complement strand
GACGGCACTTAACAACAACAACAACAGATTGTAAATGAATAAATTTTACAAAAAAAAAAAAAGATTTATACAGAGGAAATAAGAAGAAAACTAAATTTATTTCAAAAAACAACAATTGGCACAGGAACTGAAGTGGAAGGGGCACTTGACTAGATGTCTTCTCTGAGTAGTTAAAATACATTTAGTGGTAACCTTGTAACCAGGCATACCAACAAGTCTCACCCTGTAGATGTCTCTTGGAAGCTGAAAGCTAGATATGGAGCCCTGAATGATTATCCAAATGTCGATCATATGTATTTTTTAAAAAATTCATATTGCAAATCTGGTAAATTTCAGTTCCTACTTTGCCATCTCAAATGAGCCCTGGATGTACAGAATAATTGCAAAGTTCTACTTCAGCTATGTAAACACCTGGAGTATTTACACACATACGCAATTTCATTCTGAAGTAGAAGAACTTCAGAGACCTTTAGTAGAAATTTCAAGAACATTTGTAGCAAAAGAACTAGTAGAAAATAAATATAGCTCCTTAAGTTCATTGAAGGAATTCAGTAAGTATACAGTAAGGGGGAAATTAAAAAGCATATTCCATGATCAAAATTTTTTGTAGAGATAATTTCTTGTGCAGGTTTCAGTTTAGATGATGTTTAGTCGAGGAAGAGTGTAAACATTTGTGACATCATTGAATTCTTCTAAATATGTCTATTGTGATGAATTCCAACATTAGTTGTAGGTAACCATATGTTGGGTGCATGAACACCTCTGTTTAAACAATTTCTATTACCCATATTTCACAATAAATCCTGTTAATAATATATGCAATTTTTAATAATTTGTTCTGTCATTTTTTCTAATGTATATTTATGCACAATGCTGTTTAAACTGTTACACTTTAAGCATTTGAAGGACTCTAACATGTGACATTTTACTAATGTATATATATATATATATATGCATATCACAGATAGCTGTTAATGTTACAAGTATTTTTAAAGACTTTATCCAAGTACATTTTTAAGAAATGTTTACAATTATTCAGAAATCCAAATGTATCTTGTTAGAAAAATAGAACTTCTCAGAGTCAAACAGGTATTTTCTTTTTTGAAGTGTAGCTAAATGTGGAAGTCTTTAATTATGGAATGAAACATTCAGAAAAGATAAAATTGATAAATTATTTGATTCTAGATAGTTCAAATTTATAAATGTTTATTGGGCAGATGTTTTACACAATACAGTGGATTAGGTAGTAGAGGACATAATGATGAGGAAGAAAATGCCTCACACAGAGAAATTCATAATTTATAAAGGAAATAGACATGTACAAAGATAATTCTAATAAAGGTAAGCATGAAAACAATGCTATGTTTGAGATATATCATACAATTGAGAAATATAATAACTCTCAAATAATTGCTCATCCCTAAACATGCTGCACTTGTATATTTCTGTAATTGCCTTTGTGTTTGTTATTTCTTCTGCCTGGAATACAGATCTCTTTCTTTTGAACACTTTATTGTGCTCTAGATGAAAGTTTACATAGAAAATTAGTATTCCAATCAATAATTCATACATAATGTTTTCCATGACATTGATGTTAATCCCCAAAATGTGTCTCCCCTTTTCCTCAAAACTCACTAAACTCACTACCTGAGTCAGCCTGACTCAGGCCCTGACTCACAGCGAACCCTCCTTGGGTTTCCAAGGCAGTATCTCTGTAGAAGTAGATTGTCCAGTGTTCCTTCTGAGGAGTGGCTAGTGGATTTGAACCTCCAGCCTTCTGGTTAGCAGTCAAATGCCTTAGGCATTATGCCACCAGAGCACTTTTTCCTCACTGGGTTCCTTTATTCCACTTTTCCAATTTCCCTGTTTCATCCTGCCTTCTCATCTTTGAATTTTGGCAAATGTTGCCCTTTTGGTCTCATATACTCAATCATTTTAAGAAGCACATTCTTCCCAGTGGTATTGTTTATTTTATGGGCCCATCTGTTCTTTGGTTGAAAGGTGGCCTGAAGGAGTGTTTTCTGTTTCAGGTTAGAAGGTTATTTTGGGTCATAATTTTGAGCATTCCTCTAATCTTTTTCAGACCAGTAGGTTTGGTCTAATTTTTTTTTTTAATTTGCATTTTATAATATGCAGTTTATATTATAAACATTTTTTAGACATTCTAGGTAGGACCATCTATTGTGCTCCTTGTCAGAATGGGAAGCAGTGGTAGCTGTTGTTAGCTCTCATCAAGTAGCCTCTGACTCATAGAGACCCTGTGTACAGCAGAACAAAATATTTGCTCATCCTGTACCAGCCTCACAATGCCTTGCATACCCAGCCCATCATTTCAGCCACTGTGTCAATCCATCTCAATGAGGGCCTTCCCCTTCTTCACTGACCCTCCACTTTACCAAGCATGATACCCTTCTCCAGAGAATGGTCATTTCTGACAACATGTCCAAAGTGGATGAGACAAAGTCTGCCCATTCTCACTTCCAAGGAGCATTCCAGCTGCACTTCTTCCAGGACGTATCTGTTACTTCTTTTAGCAGTTCATGGTACTCTCTTTGCCAACACCACAATGCAAAATCATCAACTCTTCTTTGGTCTTCCTTATTCATTGTCCATCTCTCACATGAATATGAGGCAATTGAAAATACCATGACTGGGGTTAAGTGCTCCTAGTTGTGAAGGAGATATCATAGCTCTTCAGCATTTGAAAGAGGTCCTCTGCAGCAGATTTGCCCAATGTAATATGTCTTCAGAAGCCTTGACTGCTGCTTCCATTGGTGCTGATTGTAGAACCAAGTAATAATAAGTTTGTGACAACTTCAATCTGTTCTCCATTCATCATGATGCTGCTCATTGGTCCAGGGGTGAGGATATTTGTTTTCTTTATGTTGAGGTGTAATCCATATAGCAGACTGTAGTCTTCAATCTTTGTCAGTAGTGCTTTAAGTCATGCTCACTTTCAGCAAGCAAAGTTGTGTCATCTGAATATCACAGGTTGTTAATAAGTCTTCCTCCAATCCTGATGCCACATTCTTATTCATAAAGCCCAGGTTCTCTGATTATTTGCTCAGCACACAGATTGAATAAGTATGGTGAAAGGATACAACCCTGATGCACTCCCGTCCTGATTTTAAACCATGCATCCCCTTGTCCTGTTTGAATAATACCTTCCTGGTCTGTGTACAGATTCCTCATGAGTACAATTAAGTGTTCTGGAATTCCATTCTTCTCAATGTTACCAACAGTTTGTTATGATGTACAGAAATGCTCTTGCATAGTCAATAAAACACAAGTACACATCCATCTTTTTGGCATTCTTTGCTTTCAGCCAAGATCCATCTGACACCAGCTATGATATACCTTGTTCCACGTCCTCTTCTGAATCTAACTTGCATTTCTAAAACCTCTCTGTCAATATACTGCTGCAACTATTTTTTAATTATCTTCAGTGATTTTAATGAGATTGTTTGATAATTTCCACATTCTGTGGGCTCACCTTTATTTGGAATAGGTACAAATATGGATCTCTTCCAGTCAGCTGGCCAGGTAACTGTCTTCCAAATTTCTTGGCATACTCAAGTGAGTGCCTCCATTGCTGCATCAATTGTTGAAACATCTCAGTGAGCATTCCATCATTTCCTGGAGCCTTGTTTTTTAACAATTCCTTCAGTGCAGGTTCGAATTCTTCTTTCAATACTATTGGTGCTTGATCATATGCCACTTCCTGAAATGGATGAACATCGAAAAATTCTTTTTGGTACAGTGTCTCTGCATATTCCTTCCATCTTCTTTTGATGTTTCCTGAATCATTCAATATTTTGCCCATAGAAACTTTCAATATTGCAGCTCAATTTTTTCATCAGTTCTTTCAGCTTGAGAAATGCTGAGTGTGTTCTTAATTTTTGGTTTTCTAACTCCAGGTATTTGCACATTTCATTACAGTAACTATCTCTTCTTGATCTGCTCTTTGAAATCTTCTGTTCAACTCTTTTATCTTGTCTTTCCATTTTCTGTAGCTACTTTCTGTTCAAGCACAAGTTTCAGAGTCTCTTCTGACATCCATTTTGGTCTTTCCTTCCTTTTCTGTCATTTTAATGACCTTTTGCTTTCTTCATAGAGGATGTTCTTGGTGTCATTCCACAATTCCTCTGGTATTTGCTCATTGGTGTTCAATGCATCAAATCTGTTTTTTAGATGGTCTCTAAATTCAGGAGGGATATACTCAAGGTCATATTTTAGCTCTTGTGGACTTCTTTTAATTGTCTTCAGCTTCAACTTGAACTTGCATATGAGCAGTTGATGGTATGTCCACAGTCAGCACTTGGCCTTGTTTTGGCTGAAGATTTTATCCATCACCTCTTGCCATAGATATATTCAATCAGATTCCTGTTTACTCCATTTGGTGAAGTTCACATGTATAACTACCATTTGTTTTGTTGAAGAAAGTTATTTGCAATGAATAAGTCTTTGGTCTTGGAAAATTCTATCAGGCAATCTCCAGTGTTATGTCTATCACCAAGGCCATATTTTCCAACTGCTGGTTATTCTTCTTTGTTTCCAATATTTTAATTCCAATGACCAGTGATAATTAACACATCTTGAGTTCATGTTTCATCAATTTCAGATGGCAGATGTTGGTAAAAATCTTCAATATTCTTATCTTGTCTTTGGTTGTTGTTGTGTTGTTATGTGCTGTCAAGTCAGACTTGACCCATAGTGACCCCTCCTTGGGTTGCCAAGGCAGTATCACTACTGAAGTAGATTGCCCAACCTTCTTTCCAAGGAGTGGCTGGTAGGTTTGAACTGCCAGCCTTCTAGTTAGCAGTCAAGTGTCTTAGGCACTATGCTACTGGAGTTCCTTAGTTGTTTTTAGATGCTGTCAAGTTGTCTCTGACTCATAGCGACCTTATGTACAGCACAGTCAAACACTTCCCCATCCTGTGCCAGCCTCCTATCCCTAGTATGCCTGAGCCCATCACTGCAGTTGATCCATCTCATTGAGGGCTATCCTCTTTTGTTGACTCTCCACTTTACCAAGCATGATATCCTTCTCCAGAGAATGGTCCCTTCTGACAACATGACCAAAGAAGGTGAGACTAAGTCTGGCCATTCTCACTTCCAGGGAGCATTCAGGCTGCACTTCTTCCAGAATAGATTTGTTTGCTTTTGTGTTTGGTGTGTAAATTTGAATAATAGTAATATTAATTAGCCTTCCTTGTTTGCATATGGATATTATCCTATTATTGACAGCATTGTACTTCAGGATAGATCTTGATATATTCTTTGTGGTGATGAGTGCCACTCCATTCCTCTTCAATTTGTCATTCCCTGCATAGTAGATCATATAGTTGTCTGATTCAAAATGGCCAAAACAAGTCCATTTTAGTTCAATAATGCCTAAGATATTGATCTTTGTGAATTCCATTTCATTTTTGACCACTTCCAATTTTCCTAGATTCATACTTGGTACTTTTCAAGTTCCAATTACTAATGGATATTTACAGCTGTTCCTTCTCATCTTGAGACATGCCACATCAGCCAATGGAGATACCAAAAGCTTTACTATATCCACATCATTAAGGTCAACGGTACTCTGAGAAGACAGCTCTTCTCCACTTGTATTTTGAGTGTCTTCTGAGTTGAGGGGCTCATCTTCCTGCACTATATTGGACAATGTTTCAGGGTTATTTATAAAGTTTTCCAGTGATATATCAGACAGTATTCTGATATATCACTATTCATAAGATTTTCACTAGCTATTTGTTTCAGAAGTGGATGGCCTCTTCCTTCTCCCAAGTCTGTCTTAGTCTGGAAGCTCCGTTGAAACCTGTCCACCATTGGTAACCCTGCTGGCATTTGCAACACTGGTGGCAAATCCTCCAGCTTCACAGAAACACATGAGCCACAACAGTAAGACAAGCTGGCAGACAAGTTTGTCTCCCTTACTTGTTCCAAACTACTCTACTCATTTCCTAGTGTCCTACACCAGACTTGTTCACCTGGCCTGTCCCTAGGTGCTCCAAATATCTGATTTGCACTGTTCCTGGTGGTAGCTAGGCACCAGCTAGTTTTTCTAGTCTTATGTGGTTTACTTGGGTTATGAGTCCTTTGGACAAATTTCTTCTGTGAATCTTCAGTTTTCTTTATTCTTTTTTGGTTTAGGTGGGAAACACCCTCCTTTTTTTTTAATGTATGCTGAAATAACTCACCCTTTAATATTTTATTTTGACTGTTCTAAACTCTACAGACACAGTAGAAATATCTGTTTATTTGTTCATCATGAAAGTTATGCTGCAGTAGGAAAATGCAAAATCTCAGCAGCTTAATATACAAGTCCTTCAGTCAACAGCAAAACACAGTGAAGGCATAAATCTCAAAATGATGTATGTCAGCATACTAAATAGATGTGAAAAGGGACAAATCTAATTTCAAATTGCTGTTTTCTTCTGACTGGTATGATTTTAATTTTAAATATTCATGGCTTGCGTGTGTGTGTGTGTGTGTGTGTGTGTGTGTGTGTGTGAGGGCTATCTGTGAGATTCCAACTCATAGCAACCTTGTAGGTAATAAAAGAAGGCTGTAAATCTTTATGGGAACAGACATTTTTTCTCCCATAAAGTGGCTGGTAGGTTCTAACCACCCACCTTTTGTTTAGCAGCTGAATTCTTAACCACTGTACCACCAAACAAAAACAAACAAACAAAAAAAACCTCACTGCCATCAAGTTGATCCTGACTCATAGCAACCCTCATTGGGTTTTCAAGGCTATAAACTTTTATCAAAGCAGCTGCCCCCATCTTTCTTCCATGGAGTGTCTGATGGGTTTGAACCACCAACCTTTTGGTTAGCAGCCAAATGCTTTAACCACTATGCCACAAGAGTCCTACTGTTCCACCAATGCTCCTTAAATATTCATAGATACCCTTACATAAATCAGATATATAATTGATAGATAAAATAAAATCAGTTATATATAATATTAGTATATGTCTCAGTTCTACTAATCCTGGGAACATTTAAAATACATACGGTTAGATGTAAGATGAGCATTAAATAAAATTTCAGCATATGCATTTATTAAAGTTTAGATAACAGTTGTCTATCAAGGCTATTCTTGATAGGGAAAATAAAAAGCCTCACAATGCATTCCAAAAATGCTATATACGTATTACTGTTCAATGATAAGTCTCCAAATTTAATTTTCCTAATACTCACTTATTACCAAACAGTGGAATTCTGTATTTTTTACTCCATCTATGCAGCCAGAAAATGCACTTTAACTATAAAGTGTCCTTTGTACTCAGTTAAATATTTTACAAAAATTAAAAGTTCAGACTGGACTGTAATAGTCCAATGTTTTGATGTAACAACAGACAGTGTGCACAATCTTTTTGTGAATTTTCCAATGTCTAATTGTTTTCCTTTGCTTTACCTTGACGTAACTAGAGGTATAGCTATTTTTCATGAATGTATCTAAATTTGGTATTTTCTCTTTTGTGTACACTATGCCCATTTCAAAAGATAATTACTTAAAGCCTGTTAATTTGCAAAATGACCTCCATATTCTTCCTTTATCTTACACTTCTATTGCAATTCTATCTCCTTCAAGCCCAGTACTGAAATAGATAATTTGGCCAATTCTCTCTGTAAATTCATAATATGCATTTTTCTTACTCTAACACTGAAGGTCTTGACACAGTGACAGACATTTTCCACATCACTGGAGATTTTAGGCAATACACTTCAGTGGGATATATACCTTGCAGGAAGTAGCAAGCCATTTCTGCTAGTGAAACAGGAAATGTCTTACTGACATTCGGGAAACAGCCAGGACACTTAGAAATGGAATTAACTATAGTCTTTTAGAACTAAAACTAATAATCCCATCTTCTCTCTAATATATGAACCTAAATGAACATCTTGCAACACAAAGTTTCAAAAAAAAAAAAAAAACAAAGCAGGGTTACTTAAGGTATTACTTGCCTACATTGTTAGTTTAAATGCAAAAAATGATATTCTCGTTTTTGAAAAAAAGGAATTTAGTATATTCTCATTGTTAGTTATTCTATGGGCACTTGAGAGCAAGTATTTATTTATATACAAATATAAATATTTATGTATATGTTTGTGTATGTGCATAAATTCACATCGTTGTTATTGTTATTTGCCGCCGAGTTGGCCCCAACTCATAGCGACCTCTCCTTGGGTTTCCGAAGCAGTATCACTATGGAAGTAGATTGCCCAACCTTCCTTCTGAGGAGTGGCTGGTGGGTTTGAACCACCAGCCTTCTGGTTAGCAGTCAAGTGCCTTAGGCACTATGCTACCAGAACTTCTCAAATTCACATTACTCCAGGTAAATATTAACCCTGACTTCTAGCAGCTTCTTGACTGATGCCCATTGATCAAGCTTGTCGCATGACATCCTCATTCTTCTCTACTCCATTCTCTTCACAGCAGCTAGAATTTTCTTCTAAGGTACAGATTTGGTTATATTAATCACCCACTTACAACATTTGCCTTTAGACAAGTTCTTAATTTGTTCAATTCTCTGCCCTTCCCCATCACTCATTTCATTCTTGTGAATTTGTCTCTGACTTATTTTGGCTTCACTTCACTGGTCTTTACAGATAGTCCTTATTCTTGCTTTGCTCAAGTTCTATGCACAGGCTATTCTGTATATCTGGTCTTTCCATCATCACCTTCAAAGACACTTTCCCAGTGAACTCCCTCTCAGTTTCAAAGAATTTTCTTTCAAGAGTTCTTCTCTGAAGTTACTAAGTTACATCTCTCCGTAATAGCATCTTTACAGTTCTCCATTGGAACCCTTGTATGCATTGCTATTTTGTGAAGATCAAAAAACATGCACATAGATTTTCTCCATCATTTAGCACAATATATATGGTAGGTGCTTGAGAAGTGTGTATAGTTGCAAAATGATGAGAAACATTCAGAATCATAGAGAAATACTAGGAGGCGAAATAAGCAGAACATGGGACAGTATTGGACACAAAAGGAAGGAAATTCTATACATTTTATTTGTATAGAATGACATCAGGCAAAAAGATTGTGAATGTCTAATAATTTTGTTTCTAATGAATGATTTATACTTTTGTATACATAACTGTAGTATCATTTCAAAAATTATTTTAATGTAGTTCTATTTTACTTTTTAAGCATCTTTTGTGCTATAAAAGCATTATTTATTTGTTTTACATGAAATTTAATTTTTTAATAATATTTTAAGAGTCCTTCTTTGGAGTCTATTTCAGTGATTTTATGAATCCTTTCTTTTGTTTACATATTACTGATTTAAGCTACAATAATTCAATCTAGGGGAAAAAATGGAGAATAATCAGAAACATGGTTGTAAAAATGGATTACCAAAAGCTATTTTTTTTTACCTGATATTGGTGAATTATAATGTTCAGTTGTGAGCTGAGGGAGTAATGGTTCAGTGATAGAATTCTTTCCTTTCATGTGGGAGAACTGGGTTTAAATTCTGGACAATCCACCTCATGTACAGTCACCAATCATCTGTCTGTGAAGGTTTGGATGTTTCTAAAATGTTGAGTGGAGCTCTAGTTGTGCTGTGGTTAAAGCATTGGGCTTTTAACCAAAAAGATTGGCATTTGGAACTCACCACCACTCTACAGGAGAAAGATGAGGCAGTCTGCTTCTGTGAAGATTTACAGTTATGGAAATCCTATGGGGCAGTTCTACTCTGCTGTACAGGGTTGCTATGAGTAGGAATCAACTCTATGGTAGTTGATTGGTTTAACATGTTGATTGGTTTAACAGTTTCACTGAAACTCGCAGACTAAGATAGACTAAAAAAAGCCTAGTGATTTAGTGAAAATCAGCTAATGAAAAACCTGTGGATTGTGAGGGTCTGATCCACATCTCATGATGAAGATGATTTAGGACCAGATAGCATTTCATTCCATTGTGCATGGATTTGCTGTGAGTCAAGGATCAGCTCATGGACAGCTAACAATAGTTGTGAGTTTCAAATCTCAAAGCACTAACACAACTAAACAGCTAATATAATTTATTTTTTCTTTAATTAAGATGATCTTTAAGTTAGAATGTTGAGTGGTTTTCAGATTGCTGTGTAATGTCATTGCAGAGACAGAGGTCCTAATCCTTATTGAGGCATGCAGGTACCAATGAGATAATTGGATATTATCTTACATGGGGGTTAATTATTTATTTCTCAACCTTGTGCCCTCTTAAAGTACTGCATGTTTCTGGTACTCCTGTGCTTCTGTTAAGGTCTTTCAAAAATGTAACTGCTTTTCCATGACACTAAAAGAAATGCTATTATAGGCCCGTACTACCTCAACAAGCCACAGAGTCTGAAATAGTTGGAGCTATGTGTCAAATTGGCTGGACCACAATTCTGTGTGGTTTAAGCAATTGTGATGTGGGTTGTTCCAATGATGGGATCAGATGTATATGTTTTGAGCAGCCAATCCATTGAAAAGGAGTTTCCCTAGGGGTGTGGCCTGCTTCTAGTATATTTATGGACATCCTGGGAAAGGAGATATTCTTCTGTGGATCAGGATTCTGCCTACAACTGTCTGTGAGCAAACAATCCACCATTCAGCCTGGAGATCTTGGATTCATCATTCGCTGGAGTCAACAGCCAGTATACTGTCTGCCAACCTTGAGCTCCTCAGCCCCTGCAGCTGTGGGAGTAGTGAAAAGCCTCCAGGATGACATTTAATCCAAGAACTTTGGATTTACCTGCTTCTATAAGTGTGTGAGCCATTTTCCTAAGATATTTTTTTTTCTTTCTCTCTATATAAGCCTTACTGATTTTGTTTCTCTAGAGCTCTGGTAGCATAGTGGCTAAGACACTTGCCTGCTAACCAGACGGCTGGCGGTTCAAACCCACCAGCCACTCCTCGGAAGGAAGGTTGGGCAATCCTACTTCCGTAGTGATACTGCCTCGGAAACCCAAGGAGGGGTCGCTATGAGTCGGGGCCGACTCGACGGCACATAACAACAACAACAACAACAACAAGAGAACCCAGTGTAACACACAGTCTTTCCTAAGTTTTCCCAGTATAGGGACCTTATTACTTCCCCAGATTAACCAAAAAAAAAAAAAAAAAAAACCTGGAGTAACATGTCACTTCTGCACTCAAAGTGTCCCAATATCTTATTCCAATTTCCTATCTAATCCTTCAGGAGCTCTGGAAGCATAGTGCCTAAGGCACTTGACTGCTAACCAGAAGGCTGGCAGTTCAAACCCACCAGCCACTCCTTGGAAGGAAGGTTGGGCAATCTACTTCAGTAGTGATACTGCCTCAGCAACCCAAGGAGGGGTTGCTATGAATAGAGTCCGACTCGATGGCACACAGCAACAACAACAACATCTAATCCTTCAAATGAAACACTATTTTATTCGTCTTTAGCATCTATCTAGTTTTCTGACACTCCTTTCCCTTTCCCAACCTAGTCCAGCAATTTTTTTTTTTTTTTTCCCCTGCTCTGGGAACAGGAAAATGTCTCTCTTAGAATGTATAGTCCTCCAAATCCCTTTTCTCCTCCAAATCCCTTTTCTCCTTGTATCTGGAAATTTTTAAAATTGAAAAATGGAAAATTTTAAACTTTTGCTTTTGGATTCTACAGTACAAAAACTCCCTTGAACTAGTAAAGGATTGTATTCTGATATCCAAATGAGAGAGCTAAAAAATAGAAGAAAATACTGGAGAGAATTTATTTAACTAGGTAAATAAATAAGAATAGCATCCCGATACATTAATAGTAAAATATTTTACTATAGAAATCCTTTACCTCGCTATTGGGATTGTCCATCTATTAGCAGGGTAACTTCTAAGATTCTAAATGCCACTTATTCAAAGAAGCAATGAAAAGTTCTATTCAGTTTAATTCATAAGAACAATTAGAAAGCATAATATCTTAATCCTACCCCAGTGGTGAAGTAGAGTCTTTTGAAAAAACTCCAGGTATCTCATCTCCAAAATATTTTATGAAACAAGAAAATCATTCATTTAGCATAGCCTTGTTGGGTTTTCTCGGGTACAATTAATTTCAGAGAAATATTGTAGGAAAATAGTGATTTTCACTTGCCGTTTGAGTATGCTTAATACTTCTGAGTCTAGTTCTTTTATCTATAACAAAATATAGATAAATTTCTCTGGATTACACATATTTTCTGTGTATAATAATGTGGACCTTTACACCTTGTATGAAACACCTGTTCTGGCTGATTGTATCTACATATAAAAACTGATTTTTTCCACTAAATACACTGAAAGAATAGAGCAAACAATTTGCTACATGCTCAGAGACTATTTGTTTAATAATATATGGTTAATTAGAGAATTAACAGTTCAAAGAATCATATTCTCTGAATAAATAAAATTTTATATTTATGCAATACTTTATATTTTACCAAGCATGCTCACATGTAATACTTTAATATTTGTTATATGTATAAATATATTTCAAAAAAATCTAATTTTTCTATAAAAATAGAAAGAGTTCATGCAGTTCAGACAACTTGAAAAATATAACAAAATTAAATGTAACCAGAATATGAGTCATGGATTTTTGTATATAGCCAGGATTGTGAGGATGGTGCAGGACAGGGCAGTGTTTTGTTCTGTTGTGCACAGGGTCACTAAGAGTCAGGGGTGACTCAAAGGCAACTAACAAACAAAAACAAAAATTTTTGTACCAAATAGATATCACCATGGATAACATACTGGTTTATCTTTTTTATAAATAATTTCATTGTCCTGATATCATAATTAAACTGCACAAATTTTCATAGTTTTATTTAATTTTTACCATTAGAATTTCCAATATAATAGAATTACTCATTAGCCTTTATAATGATTGGAAAACAGCTCATTTACTATAATTTATTTAACTATTTTTCTATTGTTAGATATTGTGGTTATTCTTGCATTTGTAAAATTTTAGAAAAGGTATAAATAATCTTCTTTTGCATAAACACTAGTCTGCATTTTAGATTATCCCCTTATATTATATAACCAGAAGTGGAATTACTGTGCCATCAGCTATGAATCATCCCTGAGAATGTGACCCAATGCATATAATTAAAGATGATCCTGACCCATCCCCAGGGAATAAGAGAAGCAGAAAGTCTTGAACCTAGAAGCAAGTAATCATTAATGATGCATATAATCTCTTCCTTTTCTGCCTAACAATTAGTAAATGTAGTGTTGTTTTCTTTTTTGCCATTTCTTTTTCTATATAGTTGTGATATTTTTAAACTTTTTAAAGAATTTATTATAATTTCTAGGTATAATTCAGGGATGCACTCTGTTCACTTTGTCCATAATAGAAATTTAATAAACTTAAAGTGCTTCTTATACCCAAATATAAATTTATTTTAAAAAATATTTTTTGTATGGACACTTGAAAGAAAAGTTTATTCTCTGTTTGCATAGTATAATAATTGATTCAACATTATAAATTATATGACTAAAATCCATATTTAGAAATTCTATTTAATTGCTTTAGTTGAAAAAAATCCCAAAATATTTACACATTATAAGAGTTTTCTTTCCTCTCACATAAAATAAGTCTGAAGGTATGCAATCTAGGTCTGGAATGCCAGCTCCATTTTCATGAGCAATGGAAAATTTGTCTGCTCTTCTTATTTATGGCTTTCCCCTCAAGATTGCCTCTAAGATGGCTGGATGATTTCTAGCTTTCACATCAGTGTTCTAGATGACTGGAAGAAGGAAGAGAGAAAAGCAAAGAGGACCCATCTTCTGACTAAGTCAAGGCCCATGAAGGATCTTCTCAGAATATTTTTAAGGAGCTCCACAGTAGACGTCACGTATATTTCATTGGTCAGAAACTAATTCTATGTTTACCCAAGTTGTAAGGCTGAGAAATATAATATTTTATTTAGGTTTATTGACAAGATGATAACATAAACCATCAAGATTTTGTTACTAAGAAAATAAGAAGGCACACTGACTAAGCAACAAGCCATCTCTTAAAAAGTTTCTTCATTTTTCTTATTAAATTTGTCAAAAACAATATACTATAGGATCTTCTCAATTTGTCCTTCTAACAGACCACTGCTATATTTAAGTACAATTTCCATTTATAAATTTAAATTAACTTTTTTCAAATTACAAAATTTATACCTCCTTATATTGTGAATCTGTTTATTACAAATTTAAATATTATTTAGTTCATTGAGAATTTACCTCAAACATAGTCGATTACAATTCTATTTGGCATGTAACACTTTTCTCATGAATTTAATTTTATCTGAAATTAATATTATGAACACAGCTTTATTTTCTTTGCTTAAAAAAGTATTTCCTAATCTCTATTTTTTAACTTTTTATAAGTGATTTTGTTCTTGAGTTATGTCATTAACAGTTGAATTTTATTTTTAGCCAAATCTGAATGTCTTTAATATTAATACAAATATTTTAATTTTGTTCTAATGAGAGTTGTAGCTGATTTTCTGTTCCCTTGTTTTATGCATTCTCAGTTTTATGCTTTTTTACTTTGGTTATTCATGTATATATTGCAAACTCAATATATTATGATTCATTTGTTTTTATTTTTCCAGTGATTTTGAAGTAAATATTATGCTTTAAATTTTACTGGAGTGTTTTAGAAAACATACATTTAACATGCATTATTAGTTACTGTGGTGGTTATGTTTTGTGTCAACTTGGCTAGGCCTGATTGAGTGGCTGGGCAGCTGGCTGTAGTATTCCCCATGGTGAGATTGGTAATTAACTCCATGGTGGAAACTACTGGAGCAACTGAGTAGCCTTAGGGGATGTGGTCTGCTTCCTGTATATAAGAGGCAGCTTTGGGAATGGTTTCTAGCTTATGGCATGCTTGAACCCTGCATGTAGCCATGTTATTGTTCAGCAGCCTGCCATGCTCTGAACACCTTGAGACTTACAATGGACTTAAATTAATGGCCTGCCATGTGTTTTGGTAACATCGGGACTGTGCCTTTCTACCTGTCAACCTTGGGCTTGTCAGCCTCAGCAGCCAGCAGCTGCCCAAATGAAGAAAAGCCGCAGGTTCCAGTGGGCCAGGACCTGGAAGCGGAGCTGAACCCCAAGGTTGAAGGGTTTTCACCCAGCCCCTGGAGCCTGGCACCTTGAACGTGGACTTAAAGCCTCCAAACTGTAAAAAAATAAACTCCTGTTAGTTAAGGCCATCCCATTTGTGATATATTCTTGTCAGAGTGACACTAGGTAACCAGAACAGAATACGGTACCAAGAATAGGGTGCTGCTCTGACAGATACCTAACACGTGGAAACAGAGTGGAGTGCATCCTTAAGCAGAGACTCTGGCAAAGAGATCCCAGCATGCGACATGAGAGACGTCAGGAGCAGAACAAAGAAACTGGCAGGAGCAGAACCAAGAGACTGGCAAAGAGATTTCAGCATGAGAGAAGGCAGCAGCAGAGCCCAGAGACTGGCATTAAACAGCAACAGGCTGGCCAGCCCATGGAGCAAGAAACCTGAGTTTTCTTTGGGCAGAAAGATACCTGGTGGAGTGTGTTGCCCTTGGGCATTAATTGGCAGAATTGGAGAGACCATGGAAACAGGAAGCAGAGCTTCCTTAGCCTCAAAGTAGGACCATGGCTTTTGGGGGTGGAACCACCACAGCCCCCTAGGTTTCAAAGAGCCAGACCTTCACCAACTTGGTTCTAGAGTGTGGGGCTGCTCATTCATTGGAGGTAGTGGGATAGAGTCAAGCTGCTGTCCAAGAGTGAGGGGGCAGGGCTGCCACACCCAAGACGTAGAGGAATGGAGCCCACCAGGCCAAGGGTGTGAGGTTGCCACTCAGGAACTAGGGGATTGGAGTCACCCAGTGAAGATATTTGTACAGATACCACCCACTGAAGATCAGCTGCCAAGTTGACAAGGGCTGGAAAAGTGTTGGTTATGTTTGGGTTGTCACCTTGGCTGGGCCTGGTTGAATGGTTGGGCAGCCAAATGGAGTTATTCCCCATGGTGAGATTGGTAATTAAATCCATGGTGTATTCTATTGGAGCAGCTGAGTAGCTGCTTTGGGTCTGTGATTTACTTCCCATATATAAGAAACAGATTTGGGAATGGTCTCTAGCTTATGGTACACTTGAACCCTGCATGTAGCTATGTCGTTGTTCAGCAGTCTGCCATGCTCTGCCACCCTTGGGACTTTCAATGGACTTGAATTAATGGCCTGCTGTGTGACTTGGTAACATTGGGGCTATGCCTTTTTACTTGTCAACCTTGGGCTTGTCAGCCTCAGCAGCCAGTAGCTGTCTGACTGAAGAAAAGCCTCTAGCTCCATTGGGCCAGGAGCAGGAGCAGAGCTGAACCCCAAGGTTGAGGAGCTTTCACCCAGTCCCTAAAGCCTGGCACTTTGAACTTGGACTTAAAGTCTCCTAGCCTTAAGAGAATAAACTTCTGTTGGGTTAAGGTCATCGCATTTGTGGTGTATTCTTGTCAGAGTGGCACTAGGTAACCAAAACATACCTGTTTTGTTCATAATTATTTTATCAAACTGCATATTATTCTAGTAAAAACAATAAGGAAAGAATCTCTTCAAAGGAGGGCTCTAAATATGTCTATCACTTATTATAAATAAGTTATTTTTTATATACTAAAATATATAGTATATGGATCTTGCAAATGGAGACAAGGTCTTAAAGAGAGAAAGGAGGAGGAAGGTTAAAAAATGCACACCTAATCCATTCCTGTCCCTGCTTTGCCATACTCTGTAACTTGGTCTTACTTCACCCATTAGTCGCTCTGATTTTTTTTCCCCTACCTTTTTCCTACCCCTCATTTTTGTGTGTCATTTCTTTTGCTAGTTTCTTCTTCAGATTCCTCTATTATTTGAAAATTAGAGTTTCCATCATTGTGCTTCGCATCAGTACATTATGAAAAAAATATATACATATTATTTTTGTAATATCAGCTCTATATTTTATTTCTTCTTTATAAAACAGCATTTCAGTTTTCCTTACACTGCTCATAACAACCATGAAACTAAACCACCAACAAAAACCAAACTCACTGCTGTGGACTCATAGCGACCCCTCCTTGGGTTTCAGAGGTGGTATCTCTATGAAAGTAGATTGCCCAATCTTCCTGCCAAGGAAACTAGACATACATATTCAAATACATTATAAGAGTATTATTAACATGGTATATTTGGTTTATTTTAGTTTTTTTTTTTTTTTTTTTAATTAGGTGCCATATTGTAAAGTGGGAGCTCTGGTAGTGTAGTGCCTAAGGCACTTGACTGCTAACCAGAAGGCTGGTGGTTCAAGCTCATGAGCCACTCCTCGGAAGGAAGGTCAGGAAATCTACTTCCATAGTGATACTGCCTCGGAAACCCAAGGAGGGGTCACGTCACTATGAGTCGGGTCTGACTCGACGGCACATAACCACAACAACAACAGCATACTGTAAAGTTGCCAGACTCTGGTTAAATGCTGTCTCAGTTAACTAATGTTTTCTTAACAAAAAATACCATCAGTGGGTAGGCTTTAAAGAATAGAAATGTATTTCCTATGGATTCCAGAGGCAAAAGGTCTAAATTGGGGTCTTGGCCTTGTCTATTCCTTCTGTGGGTTTCTCAAATAGTTTCTTGTGTCTTCCGGAAATCCTTGGTGTTCTTTGATTGAAGAATGACTGGTCCTTACATGATGTCTGTCTCCCCTCTGTTTGTGTGTCTCTGTGTCTATTCTATTCTTTTGATAGGACATCTTTCAGAAGTAATTAGCTCTGTGACCCACACTACTCTAGTATGGTTTCATTAACATAACAAAAAAACACTTCTATTTTCAAACAGCGTCCTATTCACAGGTACAAGGGTTTGGCCTTCAACATAACTCTTGGGGGGACATAATTCAATCAATAACACACTCAGAGCATCACTTCTTCTATTTTGTTTTCCTTCTGTCATACACTGAAATGACCAGTGAACCACAGTGATGGAAGCTGAAAGAGAGTGCTGATATACTGCACCATGTGTGGTGCCAAAACCACAAGTGGTTTAAACCAGTTTAAAGGTAGAAAGAGCCCTCTGTGGCTCATATTAAATAAAACTTTAAAAATATACTTTACCTGTTCATAGTGTTAGATACTGGCCTACAACCATAATGGGAGGAGGGCTAAATATTCTTCCTACATGTTTCAGGATACCAGCAGCTTTGTTTCACAGGAAAAGAAATGTGCATAAAAATTTCCAATTCTATCTCATTAACCCCACTCTTCTGAAAGGTAATACAGCGCAGAGTTTAAGAGCATAGACCTTGGAATCAGGATATATGAATTCAGGTATGTTTTACTACTTAACACTGATACAAACTTTTACACAGACTGAACCACAAACGTTTCATTTGTAAATCCGGGAGAATAATAACTTTATAGGGTTATTGTGAGGATTAAATATCTTAATATAGATAAAGAACTTAGACCAGTTTCTGTCACAAAGTACCCTGTGTAAGTGTTAACTGTCTTACTAATTACTCAAAAATTACCTCCCATATCAATCCACTTACTTATTTGGTTCTGTCAGTACATTTATCATTGGTCATAATTTTTACTTGCCTTTATCTGCATCTATTTGCAATTAAGAGTGAATGCTGAAGAATACTAATCACAAAAGATAGGAAACTGAAAGAGAAAGTTTTTGGTTACTCAAATGATGTCCACTATTCCTTCACTGACATTTCATCAAGAATATGTAATGTTTTCTTACTACTATTTCAAAAGCACCCTAATTTTCTTCCTAATATTGGGGTGTGAGCAGCTTGACCGTATATATGATGACTTGTTCATCCTTTAATTTTTACCAAGATTTAATGCAATCCATAATACAGCCTGGGCACTTCAGTTTTTCAATGATTAATAAATGAATGAATTGTGAGAAGAATCTATATAACCATAATGAGGGTTCTAATTTTCATGGGCAGAGTTTTGTACTGGAAATAATTTAATCTAAAACTTTTAAGAAGTAGATTGAAAGAAAATAATACAATGAATCTGAGGGAAGAAAAAAAAATTAAGTAACATAGAATGTAAAAATAGAAATTCAAAGTCTCCTCTGATATCAGTTTTGGGCTTTTCTTTCTTTCCTGTCTTTTTGAATAACCTTGTGCTTTCTTCAGGTGTGATATCCGTGATGTCATCTCACAAGTCTTCTGTTCATTGGTCTTTAGTGTTCAGTGCTTAAAATCTATTCTTGAGAGGGTCTCTAAATTTAGGTAAGATATACTCAAGTTAGAGGGTTAGCAATAAATGGGAAGACCTTCAGTGAGATAGATTGATACAGTGGCTGCAACAATGAGCTCAACAAAGCAAGGATTGTTAGGAAGGTACAGTACCAGGAAATGTTTTGTTCTGTTGTACATGGGGTACTATGAATGGGAGCTGAATCGACAGCACCTAACAACAACATACTTGACGCCATGCTTTGGCTCTCATGGACTTATTTTAATTTTCTTCAGCTTCAGCTTGAACTTGCATATGAGCAATTGATGTTCTGTTCCACAGTTGGCCCCTGGCCTCATTCTGACTGATGATATTGAGCTTCTTCATTATCTCTTTCCACAGATGCAATCAATTTGATTCCTGTGTATCCAATCCAGTGAGATTCATGGGTATAGGCCCCATTTATGTTGCTGAAAAGGTATTTATAAGAATAAGTTATTGGTCTTGCAAAATTTTGTCATGCAATCTCCAGCATCTTTCTATCATCAAAGTTATATTTTCCAGCTACCAATCCTTCCTCTTTGCTTCCAAATTTCCCATTTGAATCCTCAGTAATTATCAATGCATCTGAATCGCATGCTAGATTAATTGAAGGCTGCAGAAGTTAGTAAAATCTTCAATTTTGGTATTAGTAATAGTGTGCAAATTTGAATAATGCTTGTATTAACTTGTCTTCTTTGTAGGTGCATGGGTATTATCCTACTGCTGACAGCACTGTACTTCAGGATAGATATTGAAATTTTGTTTTTGATGATGAATGGGATGGGATTCTCTTCAATTTGTCAATACCAGCATAAAAACCATATCACTGTTTGATTCAAAATGAGAATACTAGTCTATTCACCTCACTAATGCCTAGAATATTGATTTTCAAGAATTTCATTTCATTTTTGACAACTTACAATTTACATACATACTTTGTATGAAGAAGTCAAAAGGTCATTAAAAAGAAAAGAATGAAAAGACCAAAGTGAATGTAAGAAGAGACTGAAACTTTCTCTTGAATGTAGAGTAGCTAAAGTGAATGGAAAGCATGACGAAGTAAAAGGTCTGAACAGAAGATTTCAAAGGGTGGTTAAAGAAGAAAGAGCAATGTATTATAATGAAGTGTACAAAGATCTAGAGTTAGAAAAACAAAAGAGAAGAACACACTTGGCATTTCTTAATTGAAAGAATAGAAAAAAAAAATAGGCAACCCTCAAGTTGTAGTATTGAAGGAGTCTACAGATAAAATATTGAAGGACACAAAAGGCATCACAAAAAGAGAGAGAGAGAGAGAGAGAGACATGGAAGTAATAGAGTCACTATAGCAAAATTGACATTCAGCTATTTCAGGGGATAGCATATGATCAGCAACTGATGATACCTGTGGAAGAAATCCAATCTGCACTGAATGCACTGGCAAAAAACAAGGCTTTAAGAATTGATGATATTATGACTAACATGTTTCAACAAATGGATGCAACACTGGAAGGGATCATTTATCTACACCAAGAAATTTGGAGACAGCTACCTGACCAAATGACTGGAAGATAAACATATGTGTACCTATTCAAAACAAAGGTGATCCAACAGAATACAGAAAGTATTAAACAGTATCACTACTATCATATACAAGTAAAATTATGTTGAAGCTAGTTCAAAAATGCTTGTAACAATTACTTTGACAGGGAACTGTCAGAAATTCAAGATGGATTCAGAAGAGGATATGGAATGAGGTAGATCACTGCTGATGTCAGATACGTCTTGGCTGAAAGTAAAGAATACTATAAGTAGGTATAGGTTTAAAGACTATGCAGACATCCAACTATGTGGCTCGTAACAAATTATGGATAATATTGTGAAGAATGGGAATTCCAGAACATTTAGTTGTGCTTATGGGTAACCTATACGTTGACGAGAGTCATTCAAGCAGAACAATGGGATACTGTATCATTTACAATCAGGAAAGGGGAGAGTCAGAGTTGGAAATTTTCACCAAACATATTAATTTTGTTTGCTGAGCAAATAATCTGTGAAGCTGGGTTTTAAGAAGAATAAGGCATCAGAACTGCAAGAAGACTCATTAAGAACCTGAAATACACAGATTACACAACACGCTTGCTGAAAGTGAAGAGAAATTGAAGCATTTACTGATGAAGATCAAAAGCTATCCTTTTGTAGCATGGATTACATCTTAACATAAAACAAAATTCACAATATCTGGACCAATAATCAACATCATGATAGATGGAGAAAATATTGAAGTTTTTAATGATTTCATTTTATTTGGATCCACAGTCATCACCAATGGAAGCACCAGTCCATCTAATGACATATTGCATTGGGCAAATCTGCTGCAAAAGATCTCTTTAAAATGTTAAAAATCAAAGGTATTGTAATAGGGAAAACACCAAGGAGAGTTGCTGTCTGGCTTGCACAGAATCTAATCTCTGAACACTGGCCTTTGAGAGTAAAATAGTAGCTTTATTTAATTGGTGCTAGCTAAGGATATTGGATCTAGGGGAAATCTCCCTTTGATCTGACTCCCCAAAGTAAGTGTGAGCTATAGATTTATAGTGTTTGAAAAGGGAAGTTATATATAGGAAATATATAATATATATATATATATATATATATATATATATAATATATATAATATATATATAGGGGTTTTGTGAGGTGCCGGTATGCATGCAATAGTCAGACATCACGTGTTCTAAAAATAACAACCTTAGCATTATCAGCTGGGGAGTTCTCACAAGAAATACATCACTAGGTCACCTTAGGACAAGGCTGGACTCTTCAATGCATACTCCTTGGGCCAAATCTGTTAGGAACTTGTTGTCTCCTGTTTGCAACTGCTGGTTCTGAAAAACAAATAAAGGATGAAAGTTAGTAACTGCTAGCTGTATGAGAGGGGTGGGTTATAAATCCCCACTTCAGTTTGGACAGTTCCCAATCTTGAGGACAGGGGTGGAGAATGCTCTGACTTCTTTCTGCTTCAGAAGGATAAAGATTAGGGGCTATGCATTTGGAATTGCTTGGCATCTTGAACTACTCATTAATGTGGTTGATAAGTTAATGTGAAAAATCCCGTAGCTTGAAATATTTTAGAAATAAACTGGGTGATCAAATTTAGGAATCCTGGCAAGAATAAGCAAAGGAGAAAGAGGATCAAAATGGGTGTTAGGAGAGGCCATAGCCATTGGATGCTCAGAAACCACAAAGTAAGCCGACTTCCAATCTGATTTGTTTCTCCCTGAATGGATTCCTCAGGGCCTTTTCTAGTTAGCCACCTTCTCAATAGTTTGCAAACTTCCCTCTACTTGTCTTGAGTTATTGACTCATAAACAGCAGGAGGTATATGCTACTACACAGACCCCTTGTCCATCTGTGCCAAAATGTAGTCCATAGCAATCAAGTTGTCCATAACGACCTTGGCTAGGGAGCCTGATGACCTTTCCTGTGCCGTGATAGCCTTGCCAGTAGCCTTAGGGTGGATGGTATCAGAAAGGTTATGTACAGCTTATTCTAGAGATCCCTGTACTCATAGGGTTAAAATTGTAAACATTGTCTACCCTACCCTAGAATCGTCAATGATGAGGTTAAAGCTGGGGCCAGTGATGGTTAGTCTACTACCATCATCCTTGAGGGATTTTGAAAGATCTGTTTCCAGTTTCCTGCATGGTCTAATGGTTGTTTGGGGCTCATCAGCCTGGCTAGATTACTACGGGAAGCTATAACCACAGGGTAAACCAAATGCCAAGCGTGTACTTGCCTTTCATCTAGCTAAAATCAAGATATTTAAAAGCCCAGATAAAATAAAATCTTTGTGTCTCTTCAGCATAAAAAGTTATATCCTGTAGGTGCAATCAATAGGTAAGAGAAGGATTCATTTTTCTTTTTAGAAGATGCTTCCCATTTGACAAGATTAGAAGTCTGGCTATTGTTGCATAGGGTGTAGCTAACAAGATCTATGTTAATGCTTTTATATACTTTTGACAAGGCAGGTGTCCCCTGATAAGTGGTGTTTCCTAAAATCCAGGCATTTGGGGAAGCTAACTGGAAACAAATTATGCTTTAGTTTCATGTCTAACTAATATTCCTAAAATAGTGACAGACTATAAAATAGTGAAGACTCTGAGTCTTCAGAGTTGGCTTCTAAAAGATTTGAGACAGGTACTTTGCTTTCTTTCATATTGAGTATGTGAACTGCCCATAGGTCTCGGAGACTTTATGCTGACAAAGGCCCTGGTTGGCAAATCCAACATTATGAAAGATTATCTCCTGAAACAGCTGGACTAACATGTTAACTCCAAAATTCGTTAGAGTAACTAAAAAATGGTTATGAATGTGCAGGAAAGGAGTAAGAACATGACAAATTCAGATTTACCTGACAGGTGAAGTGATTTAAACCATAAGCAATAAGCAAAAGGGACTAAGAAAATTAAAGACAAAAAGGAATCCTGAAAGTAATTACTAAAAATAGGAATAGCAAATCAGACACTGAAATTACTTATCGTGGTGTCTCCTTTTGTGGTAGTTCAGTGTATGTCACCTTGGCTGGACCTAGCTGAGTGGCTGGGCAGTTGATTGTTATTCCCCATGATGAGACTGGTAATCAACTAAATGGTGGGATTTACCACAAGCAGCTGAGTAGCTGCCTTTGGGATGTGGTCTGCTTCCTATATATAAGAAGCAGCTTTGGGAATGGTCTCTAGCCTATGGCATGCTTGGACCCTGAATGTAGCCATGTTGATGTTCAGCAGCCTGCCATGCTCTGCTGACCTTAGGACTTACAATGAACTTGAGTTAATGGCCTGCTGTGTGGTTTGGTAACATCGGGACTGTGCCTTTTTTCTTGTCAACCTTGGGCTTGGCAGCCTCAGCAACCAGCAGCTGTCTGAGTAAAAAAAAAAAAAAAAGCCTCTAGCTTCAGTGGGCTGGGAGCTGAAGGCAGAGCTGAAGCCCAAGGCTGAGGGGCTTTCACCCAGCCCCTAGAGCCTGGCATTTTGAACTTGGACTTGAAGCCTCTAAAATGTAAGAGAATAAACTCCTGTTTGTTAAGGCCATCCTACTTTTGATATATTTCTGTCAGAAAAGCACTAGGTAACCAGAACACCTTTTAAACAAAATTATTAAAAAAAAAAAAAAAATATTGTGATTTGGGTGAAAGTTTACAGAGAAAAATCATTTTCCACACAGCAGTTCATGCACATTTTGTTTCAGTACAATGACTGCAATTCCCCACAATATAAAAGCTCTCTTCCCACTTCTTCCCTGTAGTTATCTCTTCCCTGTGTCCTTTTTTCGTATGCATTCCTGTCCCCTGAACTATATCCCTGTGCAAATGCTGCCTTTCTATTCTCCCATGATTAATCACTCTAAGGAGTTTATCTACTGATGTAAATTTTCACCTTACATGGCTGTCTATTGTTTGGCTGGAAGTCAATTCCAGAACTGAAGGATAACTAGGGGCCATAGTCTTGAGGGTCTCGCCAGCCTCTATCAGACCAATAAATCTAGTATTTTTCATGATTTTGAGTTTTATTCCACATTGTTCTCCCAGTCTATCCAGAACCTCCTTCATCTATCCCCCTCTGAGTGACCGACCATGATGGCTGGGTACCACCTAGCTCCTCTGTTCTCATGGTCATATAGGTTGAGGTCACACGATCTACTAGTCCCTCAGACAAATTGTTTCCATGCATCTTTGGATTTATTTATTATTTTTTGCTCTGGATGAGGAGAGACCCATTGTTGTATCTAGATGGCCTCTTGCAAGCTTTTAAGACCCCAGTCACTACTCACCAAAGTAGGATATAGAATAATATTTTATGCAGTATGTTATGCCAATTGAGCTTGATGTCCCCTGAGGCCATGGTCCCAAGTCCACAGTCTCACTTCCTCAGGGTGGTTGGCTGGGGCTAAGAAGTTATCATAACTTTGTCCCTTTTATTTTTAGCTCTTTTATGTATTTGAACATTGTTACAAATATTGTCTGCCAACCTTATATATCGTCTTGGGTATATTCCCTTTTTCCTAGTCATACCTGATCATTCAGCCTGTCTACCCATCTACTCACCTGTAGATTAATGTGTGTTATCACTGACAATACAGTATTGTATATATAAAAGGGTTTATCTTCATTGTCTCTACCTCTTGTGTACCTACTT
>NW_006921865.1:4357869-4358470 GCF_000298275.1 Orycteropus afer afer | reverse complement strand
TATTTTGGTCATGTTGTAAGAAGGGACCATTCCCTGGAGAAGGATGTCATGCTTGGTTGGGTGGAGGGTCGACAAAAGAGGGAGAGGCCTTCAAGGAGATGGATTGATACGGTGGTTGCGATGATGGGCTCAGGTATAGCAGGGATTGTGGGTCTGGCGCGGGATCGGACAGTGTTTCGTTCTGCTGTGGATGGGGTCACTATGAGTCGGAAACGACTCAACGGCACTTAACAACAACAACAACTTGGTACTTTGCACTTCCCATCACCCAAATCAATATTTGTGTCTACTTATCTAGCAGTGTTCCCTCCCATCTCTGGTAACCAACAAAGTTCCCTTCTATATATAAACCTTTCCTTGATTTTTTATGATGAACTAATATAGTATTTGTCCTGTGATTCACTTCTTTCACTCAGCATATTGCCATACAAGTTGATCCATGTTGTGCAGTGTTTCACAGATTCTACCATATTCTTCAGTATTGCATAGTATTACATTGTGTGTATGTACCATGCTTGGTAGGGTGGAGGGTCGACGAAAGAGGGGGAGGCCTTCAATGAGATGGACTGACACAGTGGCTGCGATGATGGGCTCAAGTATA
>NW_006921865.1:4345480-4357519 GCF_000298275.1 Orycteropus afer afer | reverse complement strand
CAGATTCTACCTTATTCTTTAGTGTTGCATAGTATTCCATTGTGTGTATGTACCATAATTTGGTTATCCATTCTTTTATTGATGGCACTTAGTTTGTCTCCATCTCTTTGATATTGTGAATAGTGTTGCAATGAATATTGGTGTGCATATATCTGTTCTTATCCTGTGTCTCACTTCTTTAGGATATATATCTGGTAGTGATATTGCTGGATCAAATGATATATCTAATTCTAACTTTGTAGGGAATTGCCATACTGATTTCCACAATGGTTGTATCATTTTGCAGTCCCATCAGCAGTGTTTGGGAGTCCCAATCGCTCCACATCCTCACCAGCATTTGTTCTCTTCTGTGTTGTTGATTTTTGCTATTAGTGCTGGAGTGAGATGGCACTCATTGTTGTTTTTATTTGCATTTATCTAATGGCTAATGATCATGAACATTTCTTCATTTGTTTGCTGGCTGCATGAACATCTTCCTTGGTGAAGTGTCTGTTCATATCTTCTGCCCATTTTTTTTTTAATTGGATTGTTGTGTTTTTGATGTTGAAGTGTTGGCATTTTCTATAAATTTTATAGATAAACCCCTGTCAGATATGTCATTGCTGAATATATTTTCCCACTCTGTAGGATCTCTTTTGGAGAATCTAATTTTTTTAAGGTCCTGATCATCTAGTTTATCTTCTACTCTTTATGCATTTGGGGTTATGCTTAATAGTCTCTTTATACCATAAATTAGGGTCACTAAGTTTGCCCCTAGGAGCTATGGTATCATAGTGCCTAAGGCACTTGATTGCTAACCAGAAGGCTGGTGGTTCAAACCCACCAGCCACTCCTCAGAAGGAAGATGGGGCAATCTACTTCCATAGTGATACTGCTCAGAAACCCAAGGAGGGATTGCTATGAGTTGGGGCTGACTCGATGGCACACAACAACAACAGCAACAAGTTTGCCCCTATTTTTTCTTTGATGAATTTATAATTTGGGTTTCACGCTTAAGTCTTTGATGTATCTGGAGTTAGTTTTTGTGTATGGTGTTAAGGTATGGATCTTGTTTCATTTTTCAGCAAATGGATAACAAGTTTTGGCAGCACTATTTGTCGAAGAGACTACCTCTTCCCCTTTAAATGTATATCAGCCTTTTGTCAAAGATCAGCCAACCATACGTTGATGGATCTATTTCTCCTTCTAAATTCTATTCCACTGGTCTATATGTCTGTTATTGTACCAGTACCAGGATGTTTTGACTGCTGTGGTTGTATATAGGTTTTGAGATCCAGAAGTGTGAGACCTACTTTCTTCTTCTTCTTCTTCTTCAATAGTGGATTGCTTATTTGAGGTCTCTTTCTTTTCCATATAAAGTTCATGATTGGTTTTTCCATATGCTTAAAGAATGCTGATGGAAGATGGAATCTGGATTGGGATTGCACTGAATGCATAGATTGCTTTGAGTAGTACTGACATTTTCATAATGTTCATTTTTCCTATCCAAGAGCATAGTATGTTCTTCCATTTATGTAGAGCCCTTATGATTTCTTGAAGTAGAATTTTGTGGTTTTCTTTGTACAGATCTTTTGTGTCACTTATAAGGTTTATTCCTTGTATTTCCTTATTCCTTATTGTTTCTTGATAGCTGTTGTAAACAGTATTGATTTCCTTATTCCCTTTACAGGAAGCTCTTTGCTGATGTAGAGGAATCCACCTGATTTTGTATGTTGATCTTGTATCCTAACACTATGCTAAATCTCTCAATCAGTCCTAGTTGTATTCTTGTTGAGTCTCTTGGCTTTTCTATATATAGGATTATTGTGTTGTTGTTGTTAGGTGCCATCACCTAACATAATATTTTTATTATTTTATTACATAACATTTTTATTATGTAATGGATTACATTGATTGTTTTTCTAATGTTGAGCCAGTTCACATACCTATTATGAACCTCAGTTGGTCATGAAGTATAATTTTTTTATATGGTGCTGGAGTCTATTGGCTAGGATTTTGTTGAAGATGTTTGTGTCTGTATTCATGAAGGTTATTGGGCTGTAGTTTTCCTTTTAAATGATGTTTTAGCCTGGTTTTGGTATTAAGGTTATGCTTGCTTCATAAAATGAATTTTGGACAAAATTTCCATCTTTTTCTATGGAAAAATATGTTTCTGGAACAGTTTGAGTTGGATTGGTGTCAGTTCTTCTCCGAACATTTGGTAGAATTCTCCAGTCAAATTTTCTGGGCAGGAATTTTTTTAATTCATAATTTTTTTTTTTCTTTTTATGACCTGTTCAATTTCTTCTTTTCTTAAGTGTCTATTCAAATTTTCTGCCTCAGTCTGTGTTAGTTTAGGTAAGTAATATGTTTCTAGAAATCTATCCTTTTCCTCTAGATTTCCAAATTTGTTGGAGTACAATTTTTCATAGTAAACTGATACTGTTCTTTTTATTTTGGTTGGTTCTGTTGTGATGTCATACACTTTGTTTCTTATTCATGGTATTCATATTTCATTATTCATGGTATTTCTTTTGTTAAGTTTGCCAATGGGTTGTCAATTTTATTAATGTTTTCAAAAAACTAACTCTAGTCTCGATTTTTTTCTATTGTCTTTCTATTTTCTGTTTCATTTATGTATGCTTGAATCTTTATTATTTCTTTTCTTCTGATGATGGAAGGCTTTTTTTGACATTCTTTTTCCAATTGTTGGAGATGTTGGATTAAACTGTTGATTTTGGCTATTTCTTCTTTTTTGATATGTTTATCTATTATTATAAGTTGCCCTCTGATCACTGATCTTGCTGTGTCAAAAAGATTTTGGCATGTTGTGTTTTTATGCTTGTTTGATTCAAATATATATATATAAATTTCTTCTATTACCTGCTCATTTTTAAGGAGGGTGTTATTAGTTTTCCATGTGTTTGCTCTTTTCCCATTGATCCTCCTATTGTCAAATTCTAATTTAGATCATTGTGATCTAAGAAGAGGCTTTGCAGTATGCCATTGTTTTTAAATTTCTTGAAGATTGCTTTGTGACCTAACCTATGGTCTCTCCTGGAGTATGTTCCATATGCACTGAAAAATATGTATATTTTCCTGTCATGGGTGAAATGCTCTGTAGACATCTACAGGGGCAAGTTGATTGATCGTGTTCTTTAGTTCTTCTTTGTCTTTTCTGAGTTTCTTTCCACTTGTTCAATCTCTTATTGACAGTAGTGTATTAAAGCCTCCTGTTATTACTGTGCAGTCATCTATTTGTCTTTCCAATTCTGTTAAGGCCTGATTTATGTATTTCGGGCAGCTCTCATGGGTGCATAGGTATTTATTATGGTTATGTCCTCTTGTTCAATTGATCCTTTAATCATTATATGTCCTTCCTTGTCTCTTAAGGTAGTTTTTCTCTTAAAGTCAATTTTATCAGAAATAAATGTTGCCACTCCTTTTCTTTTTGCTTGCCATTTGCTTGATGTATCTTTTTCCAACCTTTGATTTTTAGTCTATTTTTGTCTTTATCTCTAAAATGTATATTGCTTGGACAGTTTTCTTATGCAGTCTGAAAATCCCCATGTCTTGAGTGGTACATTTAATCCATTTACATCCAGTGTAATTACCAACAAGTATGAATTTCTTGCTGTCATTTTGTTTTTTTTTTTTTTTTCCTTTTCTTATGGTGTTGCTGATTTCTTTGTTCCATATAATTTTCTGTGTTTAACTCATTTTATTTATGAAAGGTGTTATCATTTCTTCCATTGCTATTGTTAGTATTTGCTAAATATTCATGTTTGTCCTCTTTTTTATTTTTCTTTGAGGTTACCCTGTTATTTATAATTTTCTTCCCAAGTTTACAACAGTCCATTCTCTCACAATTGTCTTTACTTCTCACCATTTAGAAGTTGTGTGACTACACTATTTTTTCCTTCTTTTTGGCTTGTAATTGTCCTCGTTTACCAATTGATGTCTCTGGTTCCCTGTTGATAGTCTTGTAAGTTTATTTTACTTTGGATACTTCTATAAATGGGTTGGTTTCTAGGTTATGTCATCATGTGTGTTAATCATCAGTTGTTTGCTGTTCATTTTCTGTCCAAAGGATTCTCATTAGCATCTCTTTTAAGGTTGGTATGGTTTAAACAAATTCTTTAATTTCTGCTTATCTGAAAATGTCTTAATTTCACCATCAAATTTAAGGGACAATTTTTCTGGGTATATAATTTTTTGTTGGAAATGTTTTTCTTTCAGATTTTTATATGTACCATACCACTGCCTTCATGCCTGCATGATTTCTGCCGACAATTCTGAGCTTACTCTTATTACTTGTCTTTTGTAGGTAACTGTGGTTGTTAAGTTTGTGTGTCAACTTGGCTAAGCTTGGTTGACTTGCTGGGCAGCTGGATGTAGTTATTCCCCATGGTAAGACTGGTAATTAACTCCATGTTGAAATGTATTGGAGCAGCTGAGTAGCTGCTTTAGGGATGTGGTCTGCTTCCTGTATATAAAAAGCAGCTTTGGGAATGGTCTCTAGCTTATGGCATGCTTGAACCCTGCATGTAGTCTTGCCATTGTTCAGCAGCCTGCCATGCTCTGCTGACCTTGGAACTTTCAATGGACTTGAGTTAATAGCCTGTCATGTGTTTTGGTAACATCAGGACTGTGCCTTTTTATCTGTCAACCTTGGGTTTGTCAGCATCCACAGCCAGCATCTGAGTGAAGAAAAGCCTCCAGCTTCAGTGGGCCAGGAGCAGGAGGCAGAGCTGCAACCCTGGGTTGAGGGGCTTTCACCCAGCCCCTAGAACCTGGCATTATGAACTCAGACTTAAAGCCTCCAAACTGTAAGAATAAACTCCTATTCATTAAGGCCATCCCATTTGTGATAGATTCCTGTCAGAGCGGAACTAGGTAACAAGAACAGTAACTTTATTTTTTCCATACTGCTTTCAAGATTTTTCTCCTTTTCTTTAGTTTGGATGAGTTTGATTATAATTCATCTTGGTGATTTTCTTTTGGGGTCTATCCTATTGGTAGTTCATTGAACTTCTTGAATTGATATATTCTCATCTTTCATCGTACCAGGGAAATTTGCTTCCAACAAATCTTTGACAATTTTCTCTTTGGTTTTATTTGTCTCTTCCTGTTCTAGATTTCCAACTACATATAAATTTTTCCTCTTGATGGTATACCACATAAATCTTAGGCTTTCTTCATTTTTTTTATCTTTTTCTTTTTTGATTGATTCCTTAGGGAAGTAGTATTGAGGTATTTGTCTTCAATCTCACTAATTTTCTTTTCCATTAACTCAATTCTACTCCTTTGCACATTCAACATGTTATCTATTTCTGAAAATTTAGTATTTGTCTTCTGTGTTTCTGTTTTCAGATTCTGTACCATTTCTAACTTTTTGTTTATTTTGCCATTTTGTTCTTGTATTGTTTTACTAAGTCATTCTAGAGTTTTCTCTGTGTGTTCTTTAATTTTTTCAGTGTTTTTCTTGATCTGTCTCTCAATCTGTTGAAGGTACCTAAATGTAATTCTTTTAAATTCCTTGTCAGAGAATTCTTATGCTGTTCTTCCTCCAGCATGTTTTCTAGGTCTATATCTTGGTCCCTTGTTTCTACTACTTTGCATCGACTATGATGGTCTGTTGTCTCTGATACATTGTAACATTATTATACTTATTTTCAGTTGGTGATTGTATGTTGGTGTGATTTACCTACATTTTTTCCTCTGTTTTATTTTGTTATGTCTAAGTAAGCAGGGTACTCTGCTCTACTATTTGCTAGTTGGCAGCTCTTAGACATTCACCACCTGTCTTGGTGGGTTTGATAAAGAATGAGAGTGTGCACGTAGATCTCTGTTAGCTGTTTGTGAAGAACAGTTAAGGATGAGTCAGGTGGGTATTGGCTGTCATCTATTGTTGACCAGTTTGTGCAGAAACAACTGGTGGTCCTCACTCAGTAGATGTGACTGCAGGAGGTATGGGTATGGCTGATTCATATGGGCACAGTTGCTGTCTCCTAATCATTTGGACAAGAACAGCAATCAAAATAATAATAATAATAATAAAATAAAACAAGAAGACAAAAAATATAAATTGCTTAAACAAACAGAAACAATCAAAACAAAAAAAAATGGAAGATATGGAGAGAGATGCAGTAAATGAGAAGAAATATTTAAAGAAATTCTTTAAAAAGACAAAAGTAATAGAAATGGAAAAAGAGGAGGAAAAAAAAATACTGGGGGGTGGGGTGGGGAAAGAGCCAAAGAATAACAAAGAAAAATATGAAAAAATGGCAAAAACAAAAACAAGAGATGGGAAGAACCAAAAGAAAGAAAAAAAAAAAAAAAAAGATGAGAATAAAGAAACAGAAGAGAAAAGAAAAGGAAAGAAAACTATAACCCAGGAAGGAAAAAGAGCAAATAAAACAAAAAGGAAGAAAAAAAGAACAATTTAAAAACAAAAACAATTTGGAGGGGAGCAGGACACCCAGGCTCTGTCAGAGTACACAGACTGGGATGAAATCCTGCCAATCCAGAATGTGGGTGGAGAATGGCCACATCTTTGTTCACCAAGGGGCTGTGAGGTATAAGAATTACAAGAGGAATATTGTACCTTTCCAGTCATCAGCCTCCACTGTGGCTGCCTCAGCAAATGTAGGCTATTCTTAGGTCACTAGGATCAAAGCAATGTTGCTTATAAATATTCAATACAGGCACACAGTTTGCAAATGTTCAAAATGGCCTAGCCCTCCAGACAGCTGAAAATCCACAGCTCGGTTTGTCTCCTTATGTGTTATTTTCCTTTCTAGTTGTCCACCACCAGTGAAATTGCTCATGATGCCCTTGGTAAATAAGGCCAATTCTTAAATTATTGCTCAGATCTTAATGCCATTTGTAAATATTCAAACTGGCCATGCTGTCAGGATAGCTGACAGTCCACAGCTCTGTTTGTCTCATTATTTATTGTTTTAATTCAGGTTCTTCTTCTGTTGGCATTGAATCCACTTCTGTATCTGTCTTTTCAAAGCTCAGGGCTCCAGGATTATCTTTTGTGTCTGTGTCTGTTGGTTTCTCTTATCTTTGGTGAAGAGCATCTGTAGCTTTTCTGTCTATTCTGCCATGTAGGAAGTCCCCTTAGACAAAATTCTTGAGTCTTCCATTGGCTCACTCTCCTAAGTGTTTTGAGATTCTAGAAGGGCGTTTTCAGTTGGTAGTTATTTTCTGGAAACTTAGATGAAGTTACAGGACCATGCTGGCCAGTTGCAAGGAAGAAGTAATAGTCAATTATGCTTCATAAGGTCCAGTCTACTGTGGTTGCAGCTGTGATGAGGATGTTTCTCTTTACAACACTTCAAAGGAACGTGAAAGGTATGTCTGTGGGAAAGATCATATGACTGGAAGCATAATGATTAATGTAAACAAAAACAATGACAATATTTTAAAATATTTAAGAATAATTAATCCTTGTTTAATAGTGAGGCCCTTCAGAGCTCCTAGCCTTTGAAACACTCTTAAGAAGGGTCTATCACATAAAACTTCATAAGGGCTCAATCTGAATCTGCTTCTAGGGACCACTGTAATTCTCAGTAAGGCAATAGGTAAAAAGTGTAATCCAGGATAAATGTTTTGTTTGTTTGTTTGTTTGTTTGTTTGTTTTGATATGGCTAACATCTTTGCAGAGTATGATTTACTTTTTCAACTTTCCCAATTGACTGAGGTCTCTGGGCTGCACACAATTTCTGTTGAGTTCCTGGGGCATTTTATACTTCCTGGGTTACTCAGTGATTGGTTAAGTAGGTCAGGCCATCGGAATTCACTCCCTTAATGGGGATGGCAGTCTTGCCCCTGCTCAGAGGCCCTGTTGACTGAACATTAGGTTTCACTTGTTGTAGCAGTTCTTCTGAAAGCATCACGATGCCTCTAACACTGCAAGTTGCTATACAGCCACCTTCAGGACCCAAGTCTTTTTTTGGGTTTATGACCACCAGCAATTTCTCAATTGCAAAGGTTACTTGTGCATTTAACACAGTCAACATATCTCAGCTTATGAGTGCAATAGTGCCTTTACAAAAAAAAAAAAAAAAAAAACCTGGGTAGATTGTGTATCTCCAATCTGACAATCCATGGGCTATAAGTGCACTATAAGAATGGTCTCTCAGCTGGCCATCCTGACACTCTGGTTATCATAATTTTCTCATTTGAGAAGGGGCCTCTTAGGGGGTTTGAAACTGAAAAGGTGGCCTCAATGTCCACCAAAAATGAACTGGCTGTCTTCCCATGGCTATTGCAACTTGTGCTCCTTGTGGTGTATCTAAGTTGGCTATCTCGGTTGTAATGAAGTCCCTGGGTTCCATCATTCTTGATCCCCTTCAATCACATGGATCATCAGGTGTAGGGCTTTGGGTACAGTTTCATAGCATGATGGTCTATGCTGTCTGAACTGAGTAGGTCATGTAGGGAAGTCCCTTTTCCTCTTGTCAGCAGTATTCACTCTGCCCAGTTCTAAGTTTTTGATTCACACCCCTGCCTCCCCAGGGTCCCAGTGGACTCACATGCATTCCAGAGGGGCCCATGATCCCTCGCACTGGGGTGCTTGGCTGGGGCTGCCTTCAAGGGCAGCAGCCAGAAGAGCCACTTGCTACTTCATCCTTTGATTTTCTTTGTTTTCTTGCACCTGGTCTCAGTTGTTAAAGACCTTAAAGTCAACCTCAATAAGTTAAGAGATATACTTACACATCCTTCAGCTTCTGGAGCTTTTGCCTGATGTTGGGAATGATCTGTCCAATATAAGTCTTATTCATTACTTGAGAATTCTTGGGATCTTCAGCTTCAGTATTAGTAAAGTAGAGGTAAATCTTGAACACTCATTCCAAAAAACTAGAAGGGTTTTCTTTAGCTTTCTATTATTCTTCTTGGATCTTTTTGAGACTCTTCTGGTTTGGGGCTCACTGCTACTGATTCACTATTAAACAAGTGTGATAATGTTCTGGCACTCCTGCTGCCAGTGGATCAGTTGTAGTCCACATGCATCTGTGGCAGGAATGGCCTGAGCAGCTGGGATTCTAAGATTATTGTAGGGGTTCTGGTTATGAAGTCTGTTTGCCTCTTGGCAGGCCTTCCCTAAAACTGTTCTTCTTTTCTGTGGAGTGAAAAGAATGCTAAGTATTTCTTGACAATCTGATCAATTAGGGTGATGGGATGCAAAATTGGACACAAACAGGGATTCTAACTTCTTTGGGTCATCTCAGTAGGCTGAGTTATTATTCTTCCAATTACATAAATAAAATGTAGAAAATGGGGTGTGGGCCCACAGAAAACCTCCATGCTGTCCATTGTGGTCCAAACCAGATGTCAGCTGACTAAGTGTTATCGTTCTTTTGAAATCAGAGTAGATACATGGCCACATTGGGCACCACTCTCAGTTTGAGCTGGTGACACCATTCCTGAGATAGGCCCAATGTATCAAGGGTGCAAACAGGGTGGAAAAATTGGAAGATATTAGGTTGCCGTCTCTTCCTGAGGAACACCTTGCTGCATTGCTGCTGGAGCAAGCACCGGAGCTGGAGATTCCACTACATAAGAAGATAGCACTGTTGGCAGAGGCAAGTGGCTTAGGAAATTTTTGTCCCCTGAGTTTTCAAGACCTCGAGGATTTTGTTTTTTGGGGGTCTTTCCTCTTGTACTCTGTACTATTAATTTGCATTGTTTTTAAAAGTTTTTATTCTGCCCCTGAGACGCAAATGATTGTACATAAATGATTTTGTCCCATTTCTCTTCCTCTTGAAAATAAATGTAAAAGTAAAATGTATAATCTAACTGTTAAAATTTATAGACCCTCAGTTGATATTTGGACCAGGAGGTAATACAAAAGAAAATAATTTTCTTCCTTTTCACAAGTTCATAACTGAAATGTGGCCAATACTTAAGTATAAAATCTAAAGGACTGCATTCCAGAAGATTTGCTTGATTCTTTAACCAGAACACATTCACACTTACACATAAACAGTAATCACAAAACAATTTAAAACAAATTTAGGACAAACTTCAACCACCCAAAAAGTACATACTAGAACCAGAAAAGCCAGACCATGTATACACTCATGGAAATATCTCTCAACCTCTCAGAAAGTGCATACTAAAACCAGAAAACAAAGAAAGCTGTCATAGACTAAAGGTGTTCGCTTCTGCAACAGGTTTTGGGGAGGAAAAACAAAAAAATCAGGATGTCCCAATAGGGCTCATTTTCAACCCTGCAAAACAAGGTCCTTCCACTTTCTACAGCAGTTACACTTATTAAGAGGAAATAAATGAAGAAGTTACCCAAGAGGATGTCGCAGAACAGGTTCATGTCTTATACTCAAATGAAATTAGCCAGGTGAAATTAATCAGGTGCCTTGAGTTGGTAATTGGTACCTTAGCAAACCACTCATCCAACTCTCCCAAACAAAAGTCTCAGTGTGTTCCTAGATCCGGTTGGTGGCTGATTCAGGACTCAGGGGAACTCTGGCTGTAGATAGTAAGGTCCCAATGGAGACACTCAGTCTCTTCATGATCACAACAACTAATAAGGATGACTCCAAGGAGAGTTACTGTCAGGTGCACACAAATCCAATCTTTACACACCAGCCTTTGAGGATAAAAGAGTAGCTTTATTTATTCATAGGTAGGTAAGGAACCAGGGGAGAATCTCTCTCATATCTGATTCCTTGAAGTAAGTGTGAATTATACCTTTATAGAATTTGAAAAAATAAGTTGTACATATTCATTGAAATTTTAGGATATCTAAGGCATAGGGATATTTAGGGTGATGCAAGTGTGTATGCAGTGGTCATAATCCTATGTTCTAAAAATGGCAGCCTTAGCATGATCTGTGCGGTAGTTTTTCCAGAGGATTCTTCACTAGGTCATCTTAGGACAAAGCTGGAATCTTCTGTATGTGCTCCTTGGACCAAACATGATAGGAACTGGTGTAATCTTCTTGTCTCCTGTTTGCAACTGCAGGGTCTGAAAAAAGAAACAATTTAAAGGGAGAAAGTTGTTAATTGAAAGAGGAGTAAGGGTTGGGTTAAGATATCACCTTGTGGACTAGGGTGCCCTTGACTTAAGCCAGAGTATTTTCAATCACCTCATATGCCCATGAAAGCTAAATAATGAATAAGGATGACATAAGAAGAATTGAGGCATTGAAATTATTGTGATGGTGAAAAAAGTTTAATATACCATAGACTGCAAGAAGAATGAACAAATCTGTCTTGGAAGAAATACAATCAGAATTCTCCTTAGAAGGGAGAATGCTAAAAAGAAAAAGGGGGGGGGGTTCTGGTAAGACAGTGAAGTAGGCAGAAAGACTGCACCCTCTTCAACAAAGAAAAGGGGAACCAATTACCAAAGGTACAGAAGATAATACTGGAGCACTGAGGTTTGAAGGGAAGGATATATAAGTAGAACTAGCAGAAAAATTTGCATAAAAACACCAAAAAAGAGACATACAGAGCTGCAGCCTGGCTGCAATCCTGATAGCACAAACAGCTTGGATAGTGCCAAGTGGTGTTAGGAACCGAGAATTAACCTAAAAATTGGCCCTGCTAGCAAGGGACTGTACAGAGGATGGCACTGGTGGCTGGTGAGTAAAAGGAAAGCAGTGAAGAGGAAGGCAGGCTGAACTGTGGATTTTTGCCTGTCCAGAGAGTGCAGCCATTGTGAATTTGTACAAGCGGTTTGACCATTTTAGATATTTAGAGTGATAGGGTTCTCCTACATGCCAGGGGCTTAAGAATAGGCCCCATTTGCCAGGAAACACAAGGACATTCCAGATGCCAACAACTCTGAATGTATGATATTTCCCATGTTACTCTTATACCTCACACTCTCTTAGTGAATGGAGATGCAGCCATCCCTCACTCCCACCCACCTTCTGAGCTGTCAGGAATTCCATCTGAGTCTGCGTGCTTGGACAGAGCTTGGGCGCACTGTCCCAGCCTGCCTAGATTTTTTTTCTTTTTTTAATTTGTTTGTTTTTGTCTATTTTAAAATTATTATTATTATTATTATTATTATTATTATTGT
>NW_006921865.1:4341911-4344847 GCF_000298275.1 Orycteropus afer afer | reverse complement strand
ATAAGGAATTCAAAATAATTATATTTAGGTATCTTCAAAGGATTGAGAGACAGATCAAGGAAAACACTGACAAAATTAAGGAAAACACAGACAAAACCCTAGAACAATTCCAGAAGAAAATACAAGAGCAAAATGACAAAATAAATGAAAAATTAGAAATGATACAAAATCTACAGATAGATATCTAGAAGAGTAATAGTAAATTTTCAGAAACAGATAACACATTGAAAGGGCAAAGGAGTAGAATTGATGCAATGAAAGGCAGAATTAATGAGATTGAAGACAAATATATGAGTACTTCTTTGGAAAGGGATCAATCAAGAAAACAATCAAAACAAAGTGAAGAAAGCCTAAGGTTCTTGTGGGATAACCTACATGTAATCAGAATTCCAGAATAGGAAAAAAAATACTGAGAAAATTGTCCAAGACTTTTTGGAAAAGAACTTCCCTGATATGATGAAAGATGAGAATACAGCCAGTCAGGAAGTCCAACAAACCCCAAACAGAATAGACCCCAAAAGAAAATCACTAAGACATATAATCAGCAAACTCACTAAAACCAAAGACAAAGAAAGAATCCTGAAAGCAGCATGGGGAAAATGAAAAGTTACTTACAAAGGACAACCAATAAGAATAAGTTCGATTTCTCAGCAGAAACCATGAAAGCGAGAAGGCAATAGGATAGTATATAAAAACCCTGAAAGAGAAAATTTTTCAACCAAGAATTCTATACCTGGGAAAATTGTCCCTCAAATATAATGGTTAATTTAGAAGATTTCCAGATAAGCAGAAATTCATGGAATTTGTTAAAACCAGACCAAACTTACAAGAGATACTAAAGGGAGTCCTTTGAACCGAGAAACAATAATAGCAAACAACAACCAACCATTAATACACAAGTGACATAACCCAGAAACCAATACAGCTACTATACAAAGTAAAATAAGCTTACAAGATTATAAACAGGGAACCAGAGACATCAATTCACAAATGAGGACAACAACAAAACTAAAAGAAGAGAAAAATAGTATAGTTAAAGAACTTCTAAATGGCAATGAAGTCAAAAGAGTTCCAAGATAGAACGGACTGTTGTAAACTCAGGGATAAAATTATAAATCACATACACAAATGTTAATGTATCTGTAAGAGACACACCTTACAGAAAAGACAAAAATAGACTAAAAATCAAAGATTGGAAAAAGATATATCAAGCAAATGGCAACTAAAAAAGAGCAGGAGTGGCAACATTAATTGCTGATCAAATTGACTTTAAAACAAAAACCACCATAAGAGACAAGGGAAGATATTTTATAATGATTAAAGGATCAATTGAGCAATAAGACATAACCATAATAGATATACATGCACCCAATGAAAGAACCAAAAAATACGTAAATCAGACTTTAAAAGCGTTAAAAAGGAAAATGGATGACTCCACACTCATAGTGGGAGACTTTAATACACCACTTTCTTTTAAAGATAGAACATCTGGTAAGAAACTCAATAAAGACACAGAAAAGCTAAACAATACAATCCACCAACTTGACCTTATAGACATCTACAGACCATTTCCCCCAATAACAGCACAATATACATTCTTTTTTAGTGCACATGACACATTCTCCAGGATTGATCATATGTTAGGCCACAAAGCAAGACTTCATAAATTTAAAAATATTGAAATACTGGAAAGCATCTTCTCAGATCAAAATGGTATCAAATTAGAAATCAACAATAGGAAGATCAATGGAAAAAGAGCAAACACATGGGAACTGAAAAACACCCTCCTTAAGAAAGACTGGGTAAGAGAAGAAAAGAAAAATGAAATTCAAAATTCCTTGAACCAAATGAGAATGAAAACAAAACATATCAAAATCTTTGGGACACAGCAAAAGCAGTGATCAGAGTCCAATTTATAGCAATAAATGCACACATCCAAAAAAAAGAAAGAGCCAAAGTCAACACTTTCAACCAATATCTCCAACAATTAGAAAAATAACAGCAAGAAAAGCCTCCAGTCACCAGGAGAAAGGAAATAATAGATTCAAGCAGACATCAATGAAATGGAAAATAGAAAAACAGTAGAAAAAGTAAGCCAGACTAGAAGTTGTTTTTTGAAAAGATTCATAAAATTGACAAACCACTGGCAAATTTAACAAAAGAAAAGATGGATAGAATACAAATAACATAAATAAGAAACAAAATGGGGAACTCTGGAAGCATAGTGCCTAAGGCACTTGACTGCTAACCAGAAGGCTGGCGGTTCAACCCCATCAGCCACTCCTCGGAAGGAAGATGGAGCAATCTACTTACGTAGTGATACTGCATGAGAAACCCAAGGAGGGGTCACTATGAGTTGGGTCCGATTCGACGGCACATAACAACAACAACAAGAAATGGAATGGGCAACATCACAACTAAAATAAAAAGGATACTATGAAGAAGTATACTCCAACACATTGGAAAATCTGGGTGAAATGGACAGATTTCTAGACACAGCTCTTACCTAAACTAACATACTGATGTGGAAAATTTCAATAGATCCATAACAAAAGAAGAAATTGAAAAGGTGACTAAAAATTACCAACAAAAAAAGTCCTGGCCCAAACAGATTCAGCAGAGAATTCTACCAAACATTCAGAGAAAAACTGACACCAATCCTACTCAAATTATTCCAAAACATACAAAAGGATAGAATCCTCCCAAATTCATTTTATGAAGCATGCATAACCTTGATATTAAAACCAGGCAAAAACATCACTCAAAAGGAAAACTATAGACCAATACCCCCATGAATATAGACAAAAATCTTCAACAAAATCCTAGTCCATAGACTCCAGGTGGGGGGGATATGAGAGGTCTCCATCAGCAGGACAAACTTGTCTGTCGGTTTGTCCTACTGTGGTGACATGTAGACGTGAGTTTTGAGGCTGAGC
>NW_006921865.1:4334330-4338407 GCF_000298275.1 Orycteropus afer afer | reverse complement strand
GAGATGGATTGATACGTGGCTGCGATGATGGGCTCAAGTATAGCAGGGATTGTGGGGTTGGCGCGGGATCGGGCAGTGTTTTGTTCTGCTGTGCATGGGGTCGCTATGAGTCGGAAATGACTTGACGACACTTAACAACAACAACAACAACAATGTTCATCACAGCACTATTTACAATAGCCAAATGATGGAAACAACCTAGGTGTCCATCAACTGAAGAATGGATAACTAAACTATGGTACATACACACAATGGAATACTATGCAACCCTAAAGAATAACATTGATTCTACAAAACACCACATAACATGGATGAACTTGAAGTACATTACGCTGAGTGAAATAAGTCAATCACAGAAGGATGAATATTGTATTAGTCTGTATTGCAAAAATTCAAGGAAAGTTTTATATATGGAAGGAAAATTTCTTTATTGGATACCAGGGATAGGAGGGGAGGGAGGGAATACTGTTAGATGGGTAGAGACAAGTATTTATTTGGGTGAAAGGAGGGACAAAGTACCAAATGTGAGAGATCAACACAGTGGAATTGAGGAAGAGGAAGACAGAGAGAGTTATATGGAAAGTATAGACAATAAAGATGAACCCTTTGCACATACAGTACTGCGTTGTCAGTGAAGGCAAACATGGGTATATTGGTAGATAGATGGGTGGACTGGCTGAACTATTAGGTATGTCTATGCAAGAAGGAGTGTACCCAAGACCATGCATTGGGTTGCAGACAATGGTTCTGCAAGTGTATTTGTATGTTCTGGAAGAATTTCCAGGTATATAGTAGAACTGACAAGGGACAAGATTGTAGTCACTTCTTGGCCACAGCCAGCTACCCAGAGGGAGTGAGTCGTTGGACCTGTGGGCTTGGGACCAAATTTGTAGGGGACATCAATTGTCATAACATTCTACAGAAAACATTGTTCTCCATCCTAATTTGGCAAACAGCAATTGGGATCTTAAAAGCTTGCAAGTGGCCATCTAGATTCAACAATGGATCTCTCCTTGTCCAGAGCAAAGATAGAAGAAAACCAAAGATTCATGAAAACAATTTATCCAAGACACTGGTTACCATGCAATCCTCAGCCTATTCAACTATGAGACCAGAAGAACTAGATGGTGCCCAGCTACCACTGTCAACCACTCGGAGGGGGATCTATGTAGGAGATTCTGAATAGAGATGGAAAACAATGTGGAACAAACTCAAAATCATTTGGGGAAAAAAAAAAAAAAAAAAAAAGTTTGCTGTTCTGATAGAGCCTGATGGAACCACTGAGACTATGGCCCCTAGCTGCCCTTCAGGTCTGGAATTGAACCCATGCCTGTGGCTTCAAGCCATACCAAAAATAAAGAAAAAAAAAAACATACAAGGTGAACATTTACACTAGGTAGATACACTCCTTGGAGAGAACAATCATGGGAGAATAGAAGGGCTGTGTATGCACAGGGAGACAGTTCAGGGGGCAAGAGTGCATGGAGGGATGGACACAGGGAAGAGGTAACTGTTGGGAGGAAGTGGGAGGGGAGCTGTTGCATTGTGGTGAATTATAGTCAATGTCATGAGACAACTTGTGTGTGAACTGCTGTCTAGAAAGTGAATTTGCTCTTAAACTTTCACCCAAATCACAATTTAAAAAAAGAAAGAAAGAAGGGAGACTGCTAAAATTTCATCTCATTTACTTTAAACATATTGCCAAGAGGGACCAGTCCCTGGAGAAGGACACCATATTTGGTAAAGCAGAAAAACAAAAGCCACTTCCATCGAGTTGATTCCAATTCAGAGAGACCCTATAGGACAGAGGAGAACTGCTCAAAAGTCTTTCTAAGGGAGTAAATTTTTATGGAAGCACTCTCTCATCTTTTTCCATGGCTGTTGTTGTTGTTGTTATGTCCCATCAAGTTGTATTCAAATCATAGCAACCCCTCCTTGGGTTTCCAAGATGGTATCTCTATGGTAGTAGATTGCCCAAATCTTCCTTGCGAGGAGTGACTGGAGGCTTTGAACCGCCAATCTATTAGTTAGCAGTCAAGTGCCTTAGGTATTACACCTCCAGAACTCTCCTATTTCCATGGCTAGTGGGTTCAAACCTCTGACATTTTGGTTAGCAGCTGTATGTTTCAACCACCGCATCACCAGAGCTCCTTGGTAAAGTATGTTGTTGTTGTTGTTGTTGTTATGTGCTATCGAGTCGGACCCAACTCATAGCGACCCCTCCTTGGGTTTCCGAGGCAGTATCACTACAGAGGTAGATTGCCCCATCTTCCTTCCGAGGAGTGGCTGGTGGGTTTGAACTGCCAGTTTTAGACAGTTCCCAGAGCTCCCTGGTAAAGGATAGAGTCACTGAGAAAGAGGAAATCACTTATTGTTATTGATTGACAGAGTGGCTGTAACAATGGGCTCAAAATAGCAGTGATTGTAAGCATGGTCTAAGACCAAGCACTATTTAATTTCATTATACAATGGATTGCTATGAGTTGGCACCAACTTGAAGCACCTAACAACAGCAACAACAAAGGTAAAAGTAAGAAATGTGGATTTTATTTCACTTATTATGCATAAGAATTAAAATTAGAAGGAATAAAGTGCTTGGTAAACATGTTTTTTAACTCAACAGATGGATGGTTGTCCTACATTTGGTTATAAAAGAAATTAACATAACAAAAATGTGCATTTTCAAAGAATTTCTGCATTTTTCCTACTTGTAAGAACTTAAAGCTTAAAGTCCCTTCTGGCCTCTTCAGGTGTTTCAACAAAGATTTTAATTTTTTTTTCTTTGGCAGACTACATAGTAAAGTATATCCAAGTATGTATTATTTTTTAGATTATAGAAATCTGTTAACCTAATTTAAAGAGATTAGTGGCGATCATAAAATTACAGCATGATATTTCAAGTTGTATAACTATAAATTACCAAGAAATTACCTATATACATAAAGTTCATCATATTTCAACAGCTACTTAACAATTCTGCATTAAAGTTATTATTTTGCTGTTGGTATTGGAGCTCTGGTGGGTAGTGCCTAAGGCATTTGACTGCTAACCAGAAGGTTGGCTGTTCAAACCCACCAGCCACTCCATGGAAGGAAGACAGGGCAATCTTCTGTGAAGATGTACTGCCTCAGAAATCCAAAAGGGGTTGCTATGAGTTGAATTACATAGTGATAAAATGATGAAATTATTTTGAATTTTCATTATGTGCTCAACCAACTTAAAAAAAGCTCTGGTGGTGTAGTTGTTAAAGCACTTGACTGCTATCCAAAAGGTTGGTAGTTTCAACCCAACAGCTGCTCTGCAGGAGTAAGAGAAGGTAGTCTGCTTCTGTAAAGATTTACAGCCTTGGAAAAACTTATGGGAGAGTTCTACTCTGTCCTAAAGCATTGCTAAATATCAGAATGGACTCAGTGGCAGTGATTTTTTTTTTTTTAATTATTCATGAGGTTTCCATAATATTCATGTATGAAATCCTGAATTTAATGAAAATAAAAAGTTAAAAGATGAAATTTGAAATAAAACAGATGCAAATTTGTATACTTTGTATTTTCATTAAATATCTTGTTATTGTTTGTGTTGTCAGGTACAGTAGATTTGGCTCCAAAACATGGCAAGGAAACGCTTCTGCACCATTCTCACAATTGTTGCTTTATTTGAGCTGACTGTTACAGCCACTGTCTCAATCCAACTTGTTAAGGGTCTTCCTCTTTTTCACTAACTCTTTACTTTGCTAGGCACTGATCTTTCCTGATAACATGTCAAAAGTACATATAATGAAGTCTCACCATTCTCACTTCCAAGGATAATTCTAGCTGTACTTTTTCTAAGACAGATTAACAAATCATTCTTCTAGCAGTCCTTGGCATTTTCAGTATTCTTTGCCAACAACAAAGTTCAAATGCATCAGCTCCTCTTTGGTCTTCCTTAATCATTGTCCAACTTTCACATGCATTTGAGGCTATTGAAAAGACCAAGGATTGGTTTGTTGTTGTTGTTGTTAAGTGCCGTCGAGTCGTTTCCGACTCATAGCAACCCCATGCACAGCAGAACGAAACACTGCCCGATCCCGCACCAGCC
>NW_006921865.1:4328367-4332685 GCF_000298275.1 Orycteropus afer afer | reverse complement strand
TTCATTATAGTAATTGGCTTTGTCTACTCGAGCTGCTGTCTGAAATCTTCTGTTCAGCTCTTTTACCTTTCCATTTCTTCCTTTTGCTTTAGCGATTCTCCTCTCAAGGGCAAGGTTCAGAGGATTGGTTTAGGCACATCTTAACCTCAAGGTGATATATTTACTTTTAACATTTTAATGAGGTCTTCTGCAGCTTGTTGTTGTTGTTGTTGTTGTTGTTATGTGCCATCAAGTAGGACCCAACTCATAGCAACCCCTCCTTAGGTTTCTGAGGCAGTATCACTACAGAAGTAGATAGCCCAACCTTCCTTCCAAGATGTGGGTGGTGGGTTTGAAGCTCTGGTCTCCGCTTAGCAGTAAAGTGCCTTAGGCACTATGCTACCAGCATATTTTTCCAAAACAAATAGTTGTTTTATTTCTTGATTGTTGCTTCCATGGGCAGCAAATAGACCACAGGATGCAGTTTCATTGAATATTCCAAAAGAATAATATTTGATAGGAATTATTGATTTACCATATATAAGAAATTAGTCAAATTTTATAAAAGATAACTAATTCATTCAAAGAACATGTTCTTTTTTAATGCTATATGTTCAATCTTGTTACATATAAATTTAGTAAGCAAATGTTAAAATATAACTTTATCATTTAAAATTAGCAAAGATTTAAACAAAATGATAATAACTAACACTAGGAAGGAATCCTTGGGTGTACCAACTTTTAGCAGGCTTCCCTGCTAGCCAAATGATTAATGATTGGAGTCCACTCACAGATACCACAGGAGAAAGGCCTGGCAATGAACTTCATCTTTTGTCTCATCTATTTTATCATTGGAAATTATGGAGCATGATTCTACTCTGACACACATGGGGTTGCCATGAGTAGGAGATAACTCAACAGCAATTGGTTGGTTTCTGTTTCAATGTGGATACAGAAGCACATATCATCATGGATAGTATAAAATATGTGGAATTTACTTAAAAATATCCACTGCCATTGAATCAACTCTGACTAAAACTGACTCTGTAAGACAGAGTAGAACTGCCACAAGGGGTTTTCAAAGTTGTAAATCTTTACAGAAATAGGAAGCATGTTGCTTCATCTTTCTCCTGTGAGCAGCTGGTGGATTGGAACCCTCGATCTTGATCTTTTGGTTAGCCACCAGATGCTTTAACCACTGTGCTACCAGAGCTCCTAGAACTGACTTAAGTAACCAAAATGTTAAAATGTTTATTCTACAGTCTTATTGTTATAAGAGAGGACCCCAAGAAGGGTCCCAATCCTGTTGCATTGTTGTCAGGTGCCGGTGAGTCATCTCTGACTCATAGAGACCCTATGTACAGCGGAATGAAACACTGCCCAGACCTGCACAAGCTCCATGATCCCTGGTAGGGGATCCACTTGACCCCCTCACCACAGTCACTGGGTCAATCTCATCTCATTGAGGACCTTCCCTGTTTTGTCAACCCACCACCCTACTAAGCATGACATCCTTCTCCAGGGAATGGTTCCTTCTGACTACATAACCAAAGTAAGTGAGATGAAGTCTGGCCATTCTCACTTCTAAGGAGCATTCTGGCTGCACTTCTTCCAGCACAGATCTCTTAGATCTTTTAGCAGTTCATGGTACTTTGAGCATTCTTCCCCAGACCCACAACTCAAAAGCATTAACTATTCTTCAGTCTTCCTTATTCATTTTCCTGCTCTTACATGCATATGAGGGAATTAAAAATACCATGGCTTGTGTCAGGTGTATCCCAGTCCTCAAGGAGAACTTCAGCACTTGAAAGAGGTCCTTCGCAGCTGATTTTCCCAGTGCTATATGTAGTCTGATGTCCAGACTGCTGCTTCCATTGGCGTCAATTGTAGAACTGAGCAATATGAAGTCTTTGACAACTTCAATCTTCAGGACAGATCTTGCGATATCTTTTGTGATGTTGAGTGTCATCCCATTCCTCCTCAACTTGTCATTCCTGGCATAGTAGGCCATATGGATGTCTTGTTCAAAATGGCCAAAACTGATTCATTTTAGGTCACTAATGAGGAGCTCTGGTAGCATAGTGCCTAAGGCACTTGACTGCTCACCAGAAGGCTGGCGGTTCAAACCCACCAGCCACTCCTCAGAAGGAAGGTTGGGCAATCCTACTTCCATAGTGACACTGCCTTGGAAACCCAAGGAGGGGTCACTATGAGTCGGGGCCGATTCGACAGCAAACAACAACAACAACAACTATGCCTAGGATATCAATGCATTTTCATTTTTGATAACTTCCAATTTTCCTAGATTTATACTTCATACATTCCATGTTCTGATTATTAATATATCTTTGCAGGTGTTTCCCCTCAATTTCTGTTCTGCCACATCAGTAAATGGAGGTCCCAAAATTTTTACTTTATCCATATCAGTAAAGTTGTTTCTACCCTGAGGAGGCAGCTTTTTCCCTGTCATATTCTGAGTGCCTTCCAACCTAAGTGGCTCATCTTCCTGCACTATATCGGAAAATGTTTCAGGGCTACTCATGAAGTTGCCTGGTGATGTATCAGACAGTGTTTCTCTACTATTCATAAGGTTTTCCCTAACTAATTTTTTGAGAAGTGGATGGTGTCTTCCTTGTTCCTAGTCTGTCTCAGTCTATAGGCTACATTGAAATAGCTGCAACATATGCAACCCCACTGGCATTTGAAACACCAGTGGCACAGCCTCAAGCCTCACAACAACACACAAGCCACCACAGTACAACAAATAACAGACAAGTTTGTCTCTCTTAGTTATTCGAAACCTCTCTGCCCTCACTTTACCTGGATCCCATGACTCTGTCATCCCTGGATTTTCACACCTTCCTGCTTCTTCGGGTGGGGTCTGTTTCTCTCCCCTTACCTGGATCCTGAAGCTCTGTCATCCCTGGGTTTTCCCCCACTTCCTGCCTTTTGGGGTAGGGCCTGTCTCCCTCCCTTTACCTGGATCCCATGGCTCTGTCCTGTGAGCACATAATCTAATCTCTGGAGCCTAGTTTTTGAGAATGAGAAAGTAGCTTTTTATTTACATAGCACTAGGTTAGAAATAGGGAGCTCTGGTAGCGTAATGCCTAAGGCACTTGACTGCTAACCAGAAGGCTGGCAGTTCAAACCCACCAGCCACTCCTTGGAAGGAAGGTTGGACAATCTACTTCCAGAGTGATACTGCCTCGGAAACCCAAGGAGGGGTCACCATGAGTTGGGTGTGACTCGACAGCACATAACAACAAACAACTAACAAGGTTAGAAATCAGAAGCCCTGGTAGCTTAGTGCTAAGTCACTTGACTGCTAACGAGAAGGTTCATGGTTCAAATGCACCAGCCACTCCTCAGAAGGAAGGTTGAGCAATTTACTTCCTTAGTGATACCACCTCGGACACCCAAGGAGGGGTTGCTATAAGTTGGGCCTGACTCGACAGCACATAACAACAACAACAGGTTAGAAATCAGGAGGCATTATCCTCAAATTTAACTCCAAGTAAGTGTGTTTTACAGATTTATGGGGTTTGAAAATGGAGGTTATATATCAAAAACCAAAAAAACAAAACTCACTGTCATCGAGTCCTTTCTGACTCATAGAGACCCCCTTTGGGTTTGTGAGGCAGTAAATATTTATGGAAGTAGATTGCCCAGTCTTCCTTCTGTGCAGTGACTGGTGAGTTTGAACCACCAACCTTCTGGTTAGCAGTCAAGTGCCTTAGACACTAAGACACCTAGCAGTGAAACATCTTAGGACTATGCCACCAGAACTCCCCAAGTTATACTAGTCATTGAAATTCTAGGAGATCTAATGCACAGGGATTTTTATGATGATGCAATTGCACAGGTACTGTCATATATAAAGAAAGAAGCCCACTCCCATCCAGTCGATTTCTACTCATAGCAACCCTCATTGGGTTTCTGAGGTGGTAAACCTTTATGAAAGTAGATTACCCCATCGTCCTGCCATGGAGTAGTTGATGGGTTTGAACCACCAACCTTCTGGTTAGCAGTCAATTGACTGAGGCACTGATGGTTTTAATATGATGAGTTTTGGAGTTTTCCTGAGGATAGTTTCTAGGTTGTTTTAGGACAAGGCTAGAGTCTTCTGTACATGCTCCAGGGGCCAAATCTAGAAGGAACCATCTTACTCTTCTTGTCTCCTGATTGCAACTGAAAATTCTAAAAAAGAAACCATTTGGAGGGAGTTATCCAGGAAAGTTACTTATTGCAAGAACTCTGGGGGCCTGGACTGGGTTACATATGACAGCAATTAAAGCAATGCTTTATATGTATGTTTGAAGAAATTTAAATATTTATACAT
>NW_006921865.1:4326055-4327471 GCF_000298275.1 Orycteropus afer afer | reverse complement strand
AAAGATTCATTGCATCTACCCATTTATATATTTATTCAATCATTTACTTTTATTACTATGGGCTTTTAGATATTTATTTTATTCTTTTTTGTATTTTGGGTGAAAATTTACAGAGAAAATTCACTTTTCACACAGCAATTCATGCAAACTTTGTCTCATGACATTGACCACAATTCACCACAATGCAACAAGTCCCCTCCCACTTACTTCTGATAGTTACCTCTTCCCTGTGTCCATCCATGCACTCCTGCTTCCTGAGCTATCTCCCTGTGCATAAACAGTCCTTCTAGTCTCCCATGATTGTTCTCTCCAAGGAGTGTATCCACCTCAGGTAAATATTGAACTCCTATACCTGTCTTTTGTTTGGCAGGAAGCCACAGGTGTGGGTTCAATTCCAGACGTGAAAGGCTGCTAAGGGCCATAGTCTCACTGGTTCCACCAGGCTCTATCAGACAGCAAAACTAGTCACTTTTGATTTTTTTTCCCCAAATGATTTTGAGTTTTGTTCCACATTGTTCTCCCTCTTTATCCAGGATCTCCTACATAGATACCCCTTTGAGTGGTTGAAAGTAGTAGCTGGCACCATCTCATTCTTCTGCTCTCATAGTCATATAGGCTGCAGATCATATGGTGCAACAGTCACTAGGACTAATTGTTTCCATGAATATTTGGTTTTCTTCACTCTTCTTTGGTCTGGATGAGGGGAGACCCATCGTTGCATCTGGATGGCTGCTTGCAAGCTTTTAAGATCCCAGTCGCTGCTTGCCAAAGTAGGAAGTAGAACAATGTTTTGTATAGCATGTTATATTAATTCACCTTGATATCCCCTGTGACTATGGTCATGAGCCCACAGGTTCAACTACTCCATCCCTCTGAGTAGCTGACTGTGACCAGGAAATGAATATAGCCTTTTACCTTGTCAGTCCTACTATACTCCTGGGAATTCAGATCACATAAATACACAAATAGGGCCATTGTCTGCCAACCTTATATATGGTCTTGGGTACACTCCCCACTTAATAGACATATACAATAGTTCAGTCTGTTCACCCATCTATGCAGCCATATACCCATGTTTGCCTTCACTGACAATGCGGTACTGTATGTGCAAAAGGTTAATCTTTATTGTCTGTACCTCCCATGTACCTCTCTATGTCTTCCTCTTCCTCAATGCTGCCATGGTGATCACTCACATTTGATACATTGCCCTTCTCTTCACACAAATCAATATTTATCTCTACCTATCTAACAGTGTTCCCTACCCTACCTTTCCACCCCTGGTAACCAACAAAGAAATTTTCCTTCCATAGATAAACTTTCCTTGATTTTTACAATAACAGACTAATAAAATATTTGTTCTTCTATGATTGACTTATTTCACTCAGCATAATGTCCTCCAAGTTCATCCACGTTATG
>NW_006921865.1:4313122-4320615 GCF_000298275.1 Orycteropus afer afer | reverse complement strand
TATCTATTTCTGACAATTTAGTATTAATCTTCTGGATTTCTATCTGTAGATTTAGAATAATTTCTAATTTTTCATTTATTCTGTCATTTTATTCTTGTATTTTCTTCCAAAATTCTTCTAGGGATTTTTCTGTGTTTTCTTTGGTCTGTCTCTCAATCTTTTGAAGATACCTAAATACAATTCTTTTCAATTCCTCTTCACAGAGTTTCAATGCTGCTTCTTCCTCAGGTTTGTGTTCTGGGTCTGTATCCTGCTCCCTTGTTTCTACCACTTTATCTTGCTACTTTGTGTGGACTGTGATGGTCTGTTGTCTCTGAGACATCGTGGCATTATTGTACTTAGATCTCTGTTAACTGTTTGTTAAGAGCAGCCAAGGTTGAGTCAGGCTGTTCTTTGTGGTTGTTTATCATTGGTCCATTGCTGGAGAAGTGGTGTCTCTCACTTAGTAAGTGAAGCTGCAGGAGGTGTGGATGTAGTTGTGTCATATGGGGATTGTTGCTGTCTTCCACTCAGTTAAACAAAAATAACAATTGAATAACCATAAAAAAAGTAAAAGCTAATAGCCAAAAAATGCACCATGTAATCACACAGGAATAGTAACCAGAAAAGGAAAATGAAGGGGGGAAAAAAAAAAACCTGCAATATCCAGGGAGAGGGCAATGAGAGAAAAAAGGTAGAGAAGGAGAATAATGAAGAAAAAAGGTGGGAAAAATGCAAAAAGAAAAACAGGGAAGGGGGCTAATCATGAAAAGAAAAAAAAAAAAATTGTAAAATTCCAGGAAGAGGGAAAAGAAAAAATGCTGAAAACTAGAACCAGGGAGGGGAAGAATAAAGAATAATAGTAAAAAGGAAAAAAGTAATATTAATAGTAGTAGTAGTAGTAGTTTTAAAACAGACAAAACAATCTTAAAAACAGAAAGAAGAAAGAAAAAAATCAGGGGAGGCTGGGGCAGGGTACCCAGGCTTCATCTGAGCACACAGCCTTGGATGGAATTCCTGCTGGCCTAGATGGTGGGTGGGAGTGAGGGATGGCTGCACCTCCATTCACCAACAGGGTGTGAGGCATAAGAGTAACAAGGGGAATGTTGCATCTTTCCAGTCATTCAGGTCTGGAATGTCCTTGGGGTTCCCAGCTAGTAGAACCTGTTCTTAAGTCCCTGGAATCTGGGAGAATGCTGTTGCTTTAAATAGCCAAAATGGTCAAGCCTCTTGTAAACATTCAATATTGCTGCACCTTCCAGACAGACAAAAGTCCACATCTCAGCCCACTGTCCTCTTAACTGCTTCCCCTTTTATTCCCCAGCCACCAGATCAGTCCTCTGTGCAGTCTTTGGCTAGCAGGGCCAATTTTTAGGTTAATTCTTAGGTCTTACCACCACTAGGCAATATCCAAGCTGACTGGACTGTCAGGATTGCTGCCAGACTGCAGCTCTGTATGTCTCCTATTTTAGTATTTTCATGCAAATTCTCCTGCTAGTTGTACTTTAGTCCACTTCTATATCCTTCCCCTCAAGGTTCAGGGTTCTAGGATTATCTTCTGTATCTGTGGTAATTGGTTCCCGTTTTCTTTGTTGAAGAGGGTCTGTGTAGTCTTTCTGCCTATTCCGCCATCTTACCAGAACTCTATTTATTTTATTCTACATTTATAATCCATTACTATCACAATTTATTTTGCAGCTCAAATTGTTCCATCATTGGCCAATGGGAGCTTTCTTTAGTTGGCTACTATGTATTTTTGGCATGTCCCCATCCTTTTGCTTTTAGCCATTCTTTACACTTTGGATCAAAATGTTGCTTTGGGTTCATTTTCTGTATTTCCTGCCCCAGACCTAGAATCTGCCTTTTGCCCAAGGAGCCAGATTCCTTTTATTGCAGAATGGTATTGGAAAATGAAGATTTTTTTTGTTGTTTGTTTGTTTTTCTTTTATATACATATTACATATGTGTGTGAGTGTGTGTGTGTGTTTGTTTTAATATCTTGAAGCTAGGTGTTCTTGTTGTTACTTTTGCATCACTGCTTCTAGAGACAAACACAAAACCAAACTCACTGCTATCGAGTCTGATCTGACTCATACCAACCCCTCCTTGGGTTTCCAAGGCAGTACCTCTTCCTTCCGAGGACTGGCTGGTGGGTTTGAATCACCAGCCTTCTGGTTAGCATTCAAATTCCTTAAGCACTATGCTTAATTCCTACAGGTTAGATCAATGGATGAATACTGTAACTATTTGCCAAATCTTTAAGAAGAAACAGAAAAGTTGTACGCCATCTCTATAAACTCCAAACCATACTCACTGCTGTCAAGACAGATTATGCCCTTTATATATCTCACCTCAAATATTTATTAAAAATTGTGGTAGTTTTAACATATATCCTTAATATTTCATATCCCTCCAGGATATATATATATATATATATAATGCTCCAGAAAGTGGTGCCTCAGCTATACCTAGTTGGCGCTTCAAACCCACCATCCACTCTATGGGAGAAAGATGGGAACTCAAAGACTCAAAGTCTATAATGATTTATAGCCTTGGAAAACTCTGTCCTATAGTGTCACTATGAATTGAAATCAATTTGATGGCAGTCGGTTTTTTATTTATTTGACCACTCAACCCCTCAGGCTGTAAGCTGAACTTGGTAATTTCCTTCTAACAATAAAGTAAGTACAAAAAGAGAAAGTAATTTCATAGTGAAGAAACCTGTCACACACTTTCTTAACCAAATGATCAAGGTTAACATCATCAATAATAATTCCATTAAGGTCTTTAACTGCTTGGATGAGGTTCACTCACATTATGGAAGGCAATCTGCTTTGCTTAAGGCCAACTGATTTAGTCCCTTGTAACCACTTTAGCATCTACTCCTGTATTTACCAAATAACTGGGCACTTTAGCCTAATGAAGTTGATGCATAAAATGAAATCACATCTTTGTAACTCTTCTCTAAATCTAATATTATTTCAAAATAAAATGTTCAAAGCTAGGACATGATTCTGATATATACAAATTTTAGTTAACATGATCACATTCAAAGCACATGTTGTCAGTATGTGTGTGTATATGTGCATACATGTACGTACTTCACTCATGGAAGCTTCAATTATTATAATTTTATTAGTAATAATATTTATTATTACTAATATTATCATCATTTTGGGGTTTTGGAGTTGTGTTTTATTGGAAGTTGTTGCTGAAAGGAAGTATTTACATTTACCATCATAGGCAGTGTGGAATCATTGAAAACTTGTGTGAATAGACTGACAGAGCTTCTGGGCACACAGATGGGTAATCATATATAGTCATATTATCTAACAGAAATGAAGATCATCAGTCTATTTTATGCAGTCTAACTTAAAGGAGGAAAAGAGACTAAATATTGTTTTACAGGAAGAAATGCCTTGCAGGAATACTGAATTATCCATCATGTATGTCTCTGGAACCAGAATCATGCCTTTGATTCTTCCTTTATCCTTATGATGACTAATTCAGTATTCTTTATATTGAAACCTCTCAGTAAGTCCTCTCTGACTGAATACTCTCTATGATTCTTTTATCCCACTTCTGATTTATTGTGTTTCATTCAACCAACAATGAAGAACAGGTGGAAAATTGATGCAGCTCTTCTGAAATCTTTGTTCAGTTAGCTGTTCAACTATATTTTAAAAGGGAATGTACATCTGTCAGAATAAGAGAAAGGAGAAAACATTTTTTATTTTAAGAACCTATGCCCATTTGACTGATTCTAGCCAAATGGAAGAATTCTGCAATTATTCTGACTTCAAATGGCAGGGCTTGCAGTAATTTTCTGCTGCAAGCCATGGACATGGCGTTTCTCCTGCCTCAACGAGTGATGGAAATTTATCAAAGCTTTTAAGAGACATTCAGTGATATTGCTCTATTTAACACATTGGTCTCCTTTGTTGTTGTTGTTGTTATATGCCGTCGAGTCGGCCCTGACTCATAGCGACCCCTCCTCGGGTTTCCGAGGCAGTATCACTACGGAAGTAGGATTGCCCAACCTTCCTTCTGAGGAGTGGCTGGTGGGTTTGAACTGCCAGCCTTCTGGTTAGCAGTCAAGTGCCTTAGGCACTGTGCTACCAGAGCTCCTATTGGTCTCCTAAACCTGCCTGGCTAAATACTAAATGACACTTAGAAAATAAGGATAGCATAAATATTTCAAGTATCATAAAACCTAGAAAGTTCATTTTGGTCTCATTAAATAGGTTTTAAAACATTGGGCATGGAAGCAAAACTAAAATTCAATAGCTATTAAGGTTTAACCTTTTTTTTTTTTTTTAATCATTGTCAAGGTAACCTAAGATTCTATTAAGTAATTACTGGAATTTATTGCAAAATTATTTCGTTTATAACATCAATTTAGAATAAAGCTTGAGTAATGTGCATATGAAAAAGCCTATTATTAAATTCTTCATTAAGCTAGCTGACTATACTCATTCTTTTAAGTCTAGGAAAGGGAGAGCATTAAAATTTTTCATGGCTACACCAAGTTAGGCAATCTACTTCCATAGTGACACTGCCTCGGAAACCCAAAGAAGGGTCGCTATGAGTCAGATCCAACTCGATGGCAGTATGGTTTGTTTTCTGTATACCAAGTAATTAACAAGGACTAAAAGATGTTGATCCTAGAATAATCCATTAGAAAGCATTCAATTTTAGAAAACAATACTTGACGAAAAAAAAAGTATAAAAACCCAATATGTGCATTTGGTTTTCAATAATCATGGCAGGCCTAAAATGTAAAGTTAAATTAACAGAACCCCATAATTTGATTCATGTGCGATTACAAATGATACCAAAAAATAGGAATTTTATAGAAACACAAAATCTCACTATCTTAAAACACACATTGTATTTAAGCAGGTGTTTGGCAAGTAGTAATTTACAATCAAATAGGGACATTTTTAAGAGGAACACAGTTTGCCAACGTTAAACATATTGGAACATTTTAATGAAATATATTTATTTGAATGAAATAGGTAAAAATTATTTCATTCACATTAAAGGCATCCATGTAGAAAGAAGGGTAAGTCAATTCTGTTTCCATAAAATAATATTTGGATTTAGAGGCTGAGCTTTTCATATGGTACATATTTAAAGCAGATAATTGACATCTCTATCATCCCTTTCTTTCTTCCTTTATTTAGCACTTCACCTCCCATGCAGAAAATCATTTTGCATTTAGAAAATCCCAGGATTTAAAACTATTTTGGCAACCTGTTAAGGGATCTAGTCCAAACCTCTTTGCCATGAAGACAACTATGCTTATAAAGAGATGATTGTACTTCCTGCCTCTGTCTTCTTTGACTGTGTAAACAATGAAGAGAGAGCTGGAAAAAGTTCAACTAACACAATCTGCTTGGGTATATTTCCCATCTGTAAGCCCAGGCAGAATCATAAGGTAGCTTAAGTATTTTCCATTGAAAAACATCTAGAAATATCTTACTACCTACAATCACATAATAACTCTTGGTGTTTATAATTTTGTGGAAAGCTAAAAACTACAACAGAATTAGAATGATCTTTCAGTGATCAATAATAAAGCTTTACTAAAGTATGTACTTTGAGCAATAGGATTTTCATAACCTTTTTAAAATTGGTTCACCTGTGCTTTCTAAAAGCCAAGTATATCATTAAATGTCAGAAAAAATAAGCAACCCCATGAGATTTTGTACGATAGCCAATCCATTGGCATAGAAGCCATGCTTTGGGTAGCATAATTCAGTTATGTAGAACCTGTGCAGAGGAATGGCTGCAGGATATACCAGCAGCTTAGGATGAGTTGAAATAAGGTAATAGTAGCAAAGATGTATATGTGGTCAGTGGGTGTCACATAACACACAGGGAATCAGTGACAAGTCCTCTTGAAGTGGAGCAGTATTATGATGGAAGTTTCAACTTAGAAGATAAGATAATATGTAGCTTGAGAAGTGCAGAGCATCTACAAATAGCCTCACAATTAAAAAAAAAAAAATAGCTTTCATATGTACTATCAAACAAACAATTGATGGCTATATGAAAGTCATTTTGATTGAAGATACAATACCATAGTAGTATTAATCAACTTTAAAACAAACAAACATGCTGGGTAAAAGTTTAAGTTACCCCATAGAGTTCAGCATATTTGTTGGTCATTATGAAGTGATGGAATTTATTGGTATGGCTCTACACCTGTCCTGCTCTAATGGAAAACACCACAAATGTGTGGCTTCAACAAACAGGGATTTAATCTCTTACAGGTTAGGAGGCTAGAAGTCCAACTTCAAAGGCTAGCTCTAGGAGATGGGTGAAAGCCCCTCCAGTTTGCGCTCTGCCTCTTGTTCCTGGCCCATTGAAGCTGGAGGCTTCTCTTAGATCAGGCAGCCACTTGCTGCTGAGGCTGACAAACCCAGGGTGAACAAGTAAATTGGCACAGTATCCAAATTATTAAGCAACATGGCAGGCCACTAACTAGTTCAAGCCCAGAAATAGTTTCCAAGTTTGACAGGAAACATGGCAGACTGCTGAATAAAGACTACACTAATTGCATGATCCAAGCATGCCAAAAAAAAAAAAAAAAAAGCTTGAGACCTTTCTCAAAGCTTCTTCTTAAATACTGGAATCAGATCACATCTTTAAGGTAGATACTCAGCTGCTCACAGAAGATTCCATCATGGATTTGATTACCAGTCTTATCATGGGTAATCACTGTATCTAGCTGCCCAGTCACTCAAAACCAGGTTCAGCCAAGTTGACACATAACTTTAACTACCACAACCTGCAACATAGAAGACATTCAGTACATATTTTCTAAATAAATACTTATTTCTTGAACTACACCAGACACTGAACTAACTTAACCTCTGTGAAAACCTCACAAATGGTTGATTCTGGACATCCTGGAAGCAATGATGACCCTAAGTCAAAGTAGATCCCTCCAGACTGACAGCTTGATATTAAGTGAATCAGCAAGGTGAATTCATGTTGGTCTACTAAGTTGTTATGACATTTACAGTGTAAACACATTATTTCAAAACTAAAGCAAGTATTTGCATGAAAGAACAATCCATATCCCATTCCATATCAAAAACTCATAACAGGGTTAGAACAATTATTAGTGAGTGATGCCCAGTCTGCTAGGTGGATAAGGAGGAGAAACAATATAATAATTATAAATATGATTGAAAAAAATGTAGCTCTTCTCCTAGAATTTCCATCACAGCCATCACCCCTAAATCAAAAAAAAACAAAAAAAACCACCTCACTGCCATCAAATCGGATACAATTCACAGGGACCTCTCCTTGGGTTTCTGAGGTGGTATCACTACTAAAGTAGATTGCCCCATCTTCCTTCTGAGGAGTGGCTGATGGGTTTGAACTGCCAGCCTTCTGATTAGCAGTCAAATGCCCTGGGACTATGCCACCAGAGCTCCCAAATAGCATTTTGTTATATGATAGTAGAAAGGTTGGGCAATCCTACTTCCGTAGTGATACTG
>NW_006921865.1:4303448-4312641 GCF_000298275.1 Orycteropus afer afer | reverse complement strand
TTGAACCACCAGCCTTCTGGTTAGTAGTCAAGTGCCTTAGGCAGTATGCTACCAGAGCTCCTAAGACATTGACTAGAGTTCATTAAGAAGTGGAAATTAGCTTGGAAGTATATTTGTAGAGCTAATACAACATTCCAGCTCTGTATGTGATTCTACAAACATGGGCAGGGGATAGGTTAACACAAGTGTAAGAGGCAAAGAGGAAATAAATGACCAGCAATGCAAACAAGAATACAAGAATTAATGATAGTCATTGCTGAAAACAAGAAAGGTTTCAGCTATAATTTCTTTCATAGGTGTCGAGTGCCAAATGTTCACAGATGTTGGTTTATATGCACAATAAAATAAAAGTGCATATAAAATGTGTTGGTGAATAAATAAGAGGGACCGATTTCTATTTATAGATGAAAGACAACACACAGTTTAATTATGGACAAAATATGTCTTTTTAAATGTCTATATGACCAGTAAAGAGAGTGAGAAGTGAAGATATAAACAACAAAGCAAAATACAATTTTGAAGATTAAAGTAATATAATTCAAAGGCAACATAATAAGCAATGACAGTCATTTTAATTACCATCGAACAGCAAAGAGTAAGCAACATTATCAGCTTTCAAGGTTCTGTGTCTGTCTAGCACTGCATAAATCACCTCTCAGTCTGCTTTGATCCACTAAATAAGAGCTACATGAATAAATAAGAAATATCTCCAGTGCTCCTTTACAAGGACTAAAGTTCAGAATACAGAGTAAATTTTTAGAATAAGTGGTGACTTGTCAAGAAGAAGTGGCTTATTATGGAAGTTCTAGCAACCTTAAGTTATACCAGTCAAGTCACACAAATATACAGCCTACATATTACATGCAAACACAACCTCAACCTTAGTCTCTGAGGTTTTACTTTCATCTGGACCATTGTTTTTCATCCCTGGGTGGTGCAAATGGTTAACAAACTTGACTGTTAATCAAAATGTTGCAATTTTGAGTACACCCAGAGTACCTCAAAAGAAAACTTGACAATCCATTTCCAAAACATCAGCCATTGAGAATCCAATGGAACACAGTTCTACTCTGACACATAAGGGTCACCATTAGTCAAAACTAATTCAATGGCAACATTTTTCCCCCCACAATGAAAACATAGTAACTTTGATCATAATAGCATAGCTCTAATCAGTCTAACTGATCCAATACACGTAAATGTGTAAAGTGTTTCGAATAATCTCTCACTGGAGGTGCAACCTGGGACACCTGTCCATGTTTAGTGTCTGTAAAGCAAGCCTGATAGGCAAAACTTATGGGTAGTACAGAGCATTGGGTCTTCCCATGGAACACTGTAATCTTGAAACACTTAGAAAACAGAGGTAAACTGAACACTCTGTCCACTTTGATGGCAGGCTGCTATCCACATATTTCTTTCCTCCAGAAAGTATCCTGTTTAAAAAAAAGAAAGAAAAGGAAAAGAAAAAAAAAAAAAAAAACCTCACTGTCCATTAGTCCATTCAACTCATAACAACCCCTCCATGGATTTCCAAAGCAGTATCTCTATGGAAGTAGATTGCCCATTCTTCCTTCCAAGGAGTGGCTGGTGGGTTTGAACTGCCAGCCTTCTGGTTAGCAGTCAAATGCCTTAGTCACTATGCCACCAGAGATCCCCAAGCCTATATACATTTCTTAATAAATTACACTACTGTATGTAATATGTTTTTCTTTAGAGTTTGACTGACCTGAGGAATTAACATGGGTAACGGGGTACTGGGGGAACTCTGGTGGCATAGTATGCCAATTGCTTGATACAAAATATCTTTTTGTCTTTACAACCCACGTCAAGGTAGATAATATTAGCCATCCTTTACAAATAAGGAAAGTTAAGCTAGGGTAAGTTAATTAATTGCTTGATAGTATTTTCCAGAAAGAGACCCAGTCAGGATTAAATCCAGTTCTATGTTATTCCCAACCCTATGCCCTTTTATGCTATGTATGCTGCCTCACTAGGTGACTGCATCCCTATTCCAGCTTGTGATAATCCACTCACACACTTCTAGTTGTGAAGGCAAAGAGCCACATACACAACTGCAGAGGCTTCCTGGAGGACAGAAGAAATACGGCTCACAATTAAAATGATGATAATGATTGATAGTTATAATTCTTCAATATCCTGATTGAATTTCTAACTCCAAATTGAGAAATCTGAAAATGACCATTGCCTAAAATCGCAGACATCAGGGAAGAAAAGTAAATGTTAAAATCTTTTTGTGTGCTGGATAAGCAAATATGTCACTAGATCTGTACAAAGTACCTAATCATCCAGGTTCAGTGGAATATGATGTTGAGAGGTCATAATCTTTTAGGAGAAACCACTGAGGAAGCCAGAGAGCTGTTAGCAAAAATATTTAATAGAACACTGCAAGCAAAAGAGCAGCAAAGACTGTAAGGTGCCCAATGCAATATCTTTGCTTAAGAATGAATCTAAGTATTATATAAAGCTATAGACCCATAGGGGTCAGAAAGGCCAAAATTACAACTGTAAAAGGGCATTGCACTGTTATAAAAATGTGTAATTTAGAAATATATTCTGAATATAGTGCTATACTCTAATCAGAGTATCTAAACTAATAAAACTTACATATATGTATTCCAATAAAATAATTCAAAAAATTATATAATTCCATCAAGAAAATTATCAAGCCTGAGGGCTTAGTTTCAAATAAAAATTAATGATAATAAAATAAAACAACCATGAGTCTTTAATTAAAAGGAACATCAAGGAGGAAAGGGAAACAAGATAAACTGGTAGCACCCTCACTAGGGTTATTTTGTGAAGTTATTCTTGAGCTTTGCAATTAAACTTGTCTAAATTTAGTGACAACATGAAATCACATCAATAGAAAAAAAAAATCCAGAGAATAATCAATTATTTGCAAAAAATTAAGTTTCTGCCATAAAAGAAATTACTTAGTATAATATTCAGAAGTGTAAAGTAAAGAGATTTATAAAACTACCTTTCTGGGAAAAAGACTCCTGATGCAGTTTCACAGCAACATGAAAACAAATTGAATAGTATTTAAAATCCATTTATCAGAAATATAAAATTAAAAAAAATTTTTTGGATGGAGATGACATCACTAACTGTCAGAAATAAGATATTTTGCATTATGTTTTAGGTTTTCTTTTTTTTTTTTTTTAAACCAGACACTCCCATAATAAACTGAATAATATCTATTGCACTTAACAAGGACATACTTTAGCTATGGAACAGAGTAAAGCAAAATGACCTTGATCTTGTTTTCATTAAGTTTGCAATTAGCTATGCAATTCAAATCTTCAGTTTGAGATCCACAACTTAGCTTAACAATAGCTGATTTCCTTGGGCATAAATGATTAATTACACATAGTTAAAGGTAATTTCACAAACATTGTTTTGTACATACCTAAAATTAAATGGGGACATATTATGTAAATATTTCTGTGGTCAACAAAGTACTTGTATAATTGCAGTTGTCATTTTCATTCTGAAAAGTTTATCTTTTAAAAGCATATACTTCCCTTCTCTATTCCAAAGGTTTCATTGAGTCCCAATTTACAATTACTCGAGATAATACAATCCCTGAATACTGAGGATGATACCAAAAACTAAAAAACAAACCCACTGTCATCGAGTCCATTCCAACTCCTACCAATCTTGTAGGACAGAGTACATAGGACTGCCCATTAGTGTTTTCAAGGCTATAAATCTTGACGGAAGCATTATTGCCTCCACTGTCTTCCATGGAGTCACTGGTGGAATCCAACACAGACCTTTTGGTTAGTAGCAGAATGCCTTAACCAATGAGCCACCAGAGCTCCTTTTTAGGATGATAGGACCTTGCATTTCTATACAGTCTTTAAAACCTATCTTATTTGTAATTATGCCAAGTATAATTATAGCTATAAATAAAAACAACAACAACAAAAAAAAAAAACATTGTCCTGGAGTAGATTCCAATTCATAGTGACCCCAGGTGTGTCACAATATAACAGTCCTCCATAGAGTTTTCTATGGCTGATTATTCAAGCTTTTCTTCTGAAGTGTCCTGGGTATTCTTGAACTTCCAATCTTATAGGTAAAAGCTGAGTTAATTAACCAATTTTTCCTTACCAGTGTAATCGGATATCTATTCTCAAGAGCAAAAAAAACAAACTCACAGTTGTCGATCGATTCCAACTCATAGTGACCCCTCCTTGTGTTTTTGAGGCGATATCTCTATAGAAGTAGATTGCCCAATCTTCCTTCAGAGGAGTAGCTGGTGGGTTTCAACTGTCAGCCTTCTGGTGAGTAGTCAAATGCCTTAGGCACTAAGCTACCAGAGCTTAGGTCTCCACAAATGTTAGAAAACTGAAATACCTTCATGATTGGCTTAATGGGGCTTGAAATTCCACAACTATAAATTTATCTTGGCTCAAGTAGGAATATTTTCTCATTTGCAGATAAAAAGTATTAACACATGAGTGGCCATAATTTAAGAGAAAACATAATCTATTTTAGAATCATTAAAGATTAAAATATGAAGAATCAACTTTATTTTTAAGATAAAAAAATGAGAGGAAATAACTTGCTCAAGTAACATGGCTGGGCAACAAAAGTTATGTGGCATGTTTTTGTGTGGTATGTCTGTATCTCTGTGTGTGCCTGTACTTCTTACTTTTAGACCACTGAGGGTGTGTTGTTTTTTTTTTTTTTTTTTGGAAGCTAGGAAATGGAAATACCAGTGTCATGCTTCCTGCTATGCTGTTAATGATTCTTGCTCCAAAAAATAAAATAAAATAAAATACTTTCACTATGTTAGCTGCACAGAACAGCACTAGTGAAATGAGAAAACTGTCAAATCCCCATAGAAGAGTAACCATGCATATTAGTAGGGTTTGGGAGCAGTCATATTATCAGCAATGAGAACTATATATCTGTGAAAGACAGCTCCTGACATGCCATTGGGCTCTGATGGATATTGAACATCTGATATACAGTGAGACATCAGTAACTGTGTACCTGAGCTCCTTATCATGAGATGAGCATTGTCATATCTCCTAGTCATGGTATCATTTAGTGACAGCACAAATCAATCATGCAATGGATATGGTTCGTTTTTTATAAGGCTCCAAATGTTTCAAGAAAGTGTAGTAAAGAGTATGCAGAGATCCTCCATATCTTTTTCTATTTAATGAACTTTTCTTTCTCACCTCAACTTGTGACGTTAAAGAGGTTCCCTAACACCTGAGTATGGAGGAGAAAAAACACCTTGGGTCCAATTCAAAAATGGGCCAGGTTTGATCTTTGACAAAGGGCCTAAATCCATTAAATGGGGAAGAGAACGTTTGTTTAATAAATGGTGTTGGCAAAACTGGATATCCATTTGCAGAAAAATGAAACAAGATCTGTACCTTACACCATACATAAAAACTAACACCAGATGGATCAAAGACTTAAATGTGAAACCTAAAGCTATAAAGTTTCTCAAGGAAAAACTAGGGACAAAATTACGGGCCCTAAGCCACTCATTGGAAGGAAGATGGGGCAATCTACTTCTGTAGTGATACTGCCTCGGAAACCCAAGGAGGGGTCACTATGAGTTGAGTCCCACTCGATGGCACATAACAACAACAATATATGGCATAAATAGACTATCAAGCATAACTCAAAATGCACAAACAGCAGAAGACAAACTAGATGAGTGAGACCTTCTAAAAATTAAATTTTTATGTGCTTCCAAAGACTTCTCCAAAAGAGTCAAAAGAGAACCTACAGATTGGGAGAAAATATTTGGCAATGACATATCTGACAAGGGACTTATCTCTAGGATTTATAGAAAACTCCAACACTTCAATAAAAAAATGATAAATAATCCAATTAAAAATAGGTAGAAGACATGAATAGACACTTCACCAAAGAGGATATTCTGGGGGCCAACAAACATATGCAGAAATGCTCATGATCATTAGGCATTAGAGAGATGCAAATCAAAACAACAATGAGACACCATCTTGCCCCAGCATTAGTAGCAAAGTTCAACAAGAGAGAAAATAACAAATTCTGGTGAGCAGGTGGAGAGATCGGGACTGTCATACAATGCTGGTGGGACTGCCAAATGATACAACCACTGTGGAAAGCAGTATGGCTGTTTCTTAAAAAGTTGGAATTAGAAATTCCATTTGACCCAGCCATTCCATTACTAGGTATATATCCTAAAGAAGTGAGAGCCAGGACAAGAACAGATATATGCACATCCATGTTCATCACAGCTTTATTTACAATAACCAAAAGATGGAAACAACCTAGGTGCCCATCACCTGAAGAATAGATAATCAAACTATGGTACATACACACAATGGAATACTATGAAACCCTAAAGAATAACTGTTAGAGATATGCCACGCCATCTTGCATGGCTCTTCCAGGTTCTTCTTCATTCCCTGCTGCCCCACCCAAGGTCATAAGTCAGTTAAAGGAAGTCAAAACTGAGCTTCCAGCAAGGCGAGAATTTTAAAAGGCAACATAGCTTCTGATAGGTTAAGACCACTTCCCCCAGCTCTGACGTACAACCTCCTAACCCCAGGTCTGTATAATACCACCCTCTCCCCTGCTTGCTCTCTTCTTCCTCTTTCTTCTTCCTCTCTCTTCTTCTCTTCTGTTCTTCCTCTTTCTTTCTTCTCTTCTTCTTCTCCTCTTCTTCTTCTTTCTTCTTCCTCTCTCTTCTTCTCTTCTTTCTGTTTATTTCTTCTTCTCCTTTTCTTCCTCTTTTTCTTCCTCCTCTTCTTCTTCTGTCCTTCCTCAGAGCAGGCACCCTTTCACCTTTTTAATAAAATCTCCTGTTGGGTACCCTGGTGTGTGGTGTGGTCATTGAGTGCTGACAGAGCTCTAACAATAACCTAGAACCTGCAAAACATTGCATAACATGGATGAACTTGGAGGACATTACGCTGAGTGAAATCAATCAGTCACCGAAGGACAAATATTGCATTAGTCCATTATTGTAAAAGTGAGGGAAAGGTTTATATATGGAAGCAAATTTTCTTTGTTGGTTAACAGGGGTGGGAGAGGAGGGGAGGGAGCACTGCTAGATAACTAGAGATGAGTATTGATTTGGGTAAAGAGAAGGGCAATGTACCAAATGTGAGTGATTAGCACGGTGGCATTGAGGAAGAGGAAGACATGGGAGGTGGAGACAACAAAGATGAATCATTTTACACATAAAGTACTGTGTTGCCAGTGAAGGCAAATATGGGTATACAGGTGGATAGATGGGTGGACAGGCTGAACTATTATGTATGTCTATGCAGTGGGGAGTGTACTGAAAATCATGTATAGGGTTGGCAGACAATGGTTCTAAAAGTGTATTTGTATGTTCTGTAAGAGTTCCCAGGTGTACAGCAGAGCTGATAAGGGACAAGATTTTAGTCACTTCTTGACCACAGCCAGCTACTCAGAGGGAAGGAGTAGTTGAACCTGTGGCCTCAGGACCATAGTCACAGGGGACATCAAGCTCAATTGACATAACACACTACACAAAATATTGTTCCACTTACTATTTTGGTGAGTAAAGACTAGGATCTTAAAAGCTTGCAAGCAACCCATCTAGATGCAACGATGAGTCTCAGCTCGTCCAGAGCAAAGAAGAATAAAGAAAACCAAAAATTCATAGAAACAATTAATCCTAGTGACTGGTTCACCATGTAATCCACAGTCTATATGACTATGAGACCAGAAGAACTAAATGGTGCCTGGCTACTACTGTCAACCGCTCGGAGGAGGATCTATGTAGGAGCTCCTGGATAGAGAGGGAGAACAATGTGGAACAAAACTCAAAATCATTTGGAAAAAAAAAGAAAAGGGGGAGGCGATCAGATTCGCTGGTCCAATAGAGCCTTGTGGAACCACTGAGACAATGGCCCCTAGCTGCTCTTCAGGTCTGGAATTGAACCCACACCTATGGCTTCCAGCCAAACAAATCAGGTATATGAGTTGAACATTTACCTGAGGTAGATACACTCCTTGGAGAGAACAATCATGGGAGAAAGAAGAGCTGTTTATGCACTGGATGACATCTCAGGGGGCAGGAGTGCATGAAGGGATGGACACAGGGAAGAGGTAACTATCGGGATGAAGTGGGAGGGCAGCTGTTGCATTGGAGTAAATTGTAGTCAATTTCATGAGACAAAGTGTATGTGAACTGCTGGATGGAAAGTGAATTTGCTCTGTAAACTTTCCCCAAAATCACACACACACACACACACACACACAGGGCCAACTTTGTGTGTGCAAGAAGCAAACTGTTGCTACACTATCATCCACTCAGTGATGTCACTAAAAACTATGATGAGGGTAAACCTTCCCAGACAACAGGATTGTATGCATACAATAAGCTTCCTACTTTATATAGAGGTAGAAGTGGATTAAGATAGGTTATGTATGAATTTCTGTTCTTCTTAATTTCTCTTGAACAGGCCCCAACCCAAAGCAACCTTCAGTATAACACATAAATAGTTGCCTGTCCTTTTTGCCATCTTCATGGTCATTGGTATGTTTGAGTCCTTTGGTGAGACTATTGAGTAGTGTCTTTCAACCATGAGGACTCATCTTTCAGCACTATTATGAGTCAGTGAACTCCTAGTCAGTGAAAAATGTTTCAAATATTTGGTCATGGTTTTTAAAATAGCAAAGATTCAAGACTATAATAAGGAAGATTGGAATAAACATGTTGATGCACATTTGATATGAACTAAAAAAATATCAGAGGATCTTTGTTTCTCATATCAGCAGGTCCTCCACAGAGGAGGCACTCAATAATCAGGTGGATGAGATGATTTTTCTTGCTCTTTTTGGCAGGTCCTACTCCAAGAATCTCCATATTTATGCAATAGGGCCTCAAATGTCATGGTAGCAGCGACAGAAGTTATGCTTGGGCTCAGTAGCATAGTCTGTCTCTCATGAAGTCTCACTTGCCTGCTAAATACCTCACATGTCATGAAAATGATTCACTCTTTGTAGTAATACATCTGAATATCATGAGTATCTAACTTCATTGCTATCAAATGGGGACAAGTAGTGTGGGATCCTGGAGAATTTCCTTGAGCATCTCTTGGTGCTTCTTTTTCTGTTGACTCAAGTGAAAAGGAAATTCAGCATCCAGGATTTGACAAGGGATTAGGTTCCTCAAAGT
>NW_006921865.1:4283983-4303113 GCF_000298275.1 Orycteropus afer afer | reverse complement strand
TTTCCGAGGCAGTATCACTACGGAAGTAGGATTGCCCAACCTTCCTTCCGAGGAGTGGCTGGTGGGTTTGAACCGCCAGCTGTCTGGTTAGCAGGCAAGTGTCTTAGCCACTATGCTACCAGAGCTCCCACTATGGGTGGTGCAAATGGTTAATCCAATCAGCAGCTAACCAAAAGTTGAGTGTTTGAGTCCATCTAGAGTTAGAAGAAAAGTATGCTGCTTGAACAACTGTTCAGACAAGGATGCATGGTCACATCACCTTCCTCTGCTCTAGAACTTTTTATTGCTCCCTGATGTCCACCAATTCCCAACTCTTCTGGGATGGATGGAATTATATCCCTATGGAACACAATTCTCCTCTGACACTCATGGATTTACTATAAGTCATTGGTGATTCAATGGTAACTGGTTGATTTTGGTGCCCCACTAGCAAGCTTAATAGCTGACCAAGAGTGAGAGAAATCTAGCAAGGGTAGAGCAAATGATATAAAGAAGAGTAATCACAACCCCTGAACCAGATGCAACAAGGAATCTAGCTTGTTTCACTTGCTTCTTTAAGAAGTTTTTTTTTTTTTTTTTTTAAACTTGTGACTATCACTTTTCAGACTTGGGAATGAAATACACTTAACAAGGGATCTTTAAAGTTCAAGGGGTAGATAGTATATGGATAGGGTAGCAGATGCTTTAACTACCTCTTTCAGCCTCTTGGTCCAGATCTAATTCCAGCCTTATCTGAATTTTCATGCAAACTGAACCTCAAATTGACAGCATTACTCTACAATTGAATTTTCTACTTCTTCAGAAACTAGAAGGAGCTCTGGGGGCATAGTGCCAAGGCATTTGACTGCTAACAAGAAGACTGACAGTTCAAAGCCATTAGCCATTCCTCAGAAGGAAGACTGAGCAATCTACTTCCACAGAGATTCCACCTCAGAAACCTCTGGAAGGGTCATTATGAGTCAGATGGCCACCACCACAGTGAGGTTTTTTTTTTGTTGTTTGTTTTTTGTTTTTAAATTTCAAACACTAGAATACTGACTGACTGAGCCCTGGACTAGTCCATTACAGAAATTAGAGGTAGTTAAAGCCCTAGGAGGTCCTAAATAAATGTTCCAGCCTTTGAAAATCCTGGGAAGGATTCTACATGCTTTTTAGATGTCCCTGAAAAATTGAGTCCCTGTTGCCTACAGCAACAACATGGATAAGACACTCTTGTTCTTTCTCTTTTCTGGTTTCATGATCGCTGTTTCCTCATTCTTATTCCTTGCAGTCGTGTCTCACATAAACTCTGTGTCCCTTGTTTCAGAATCTACATTTATAGAATGACAACTAAGATAACCACATTTAATGCAAAGCTCCTAGATATTAAGAATGATCCATGTTGTTGCTTGTTGTTAAGCACCATTGAACCATCTCTGACTCATAGAGACCCTATGCACAGCAGAACAAAACACTGCCCCATCCTGAGCCAGCTCCATGATTCTTGCTACACTTGAGCCCATCACCTCTGTCACCATGTCAATCCATCTTGTTGAGGGCCTTCCACTCTTTCATCGACCCTCTACCTTACCAAGCACACATCCTTCTCCAGGAAATGGTACCTTCTGACAACATGACCAAAGTAGGTGAGGTGAAGTCTGGTCATTCTCGCCTCCAAGGAGCATTCTGGCTGCACTTCCTCCAGGACAGACCTGTTAGTTCTTTTAGCAGTCCACGGTACTTTCAGCATTCTTTGCCAAAAACACAGCTCAAATGCATCAATTCTTCTTCAGTCTTCCTTATTCATTGTCCAGGTCTCACATGCATATGAGGTGACTGAAAAATACCACAGCTTGTGTCAGGTGCACCTTCGTCCTCAAAGAGACATCTTTGCTCTTCAGCAGTTGAAAGAGGTCTTTTGCAGCTGATTTGCCCAGTGCTATACATGGTCTGATGTCCTGACTGCTGCTTCCCTTGGCATGGATTGTAGAACCAAGCAATGTGAAGTCTTTGACAATTTCAATCTTTTCTCCATTTATCGTATTGCTGCTTATCGGTCCAATTGCGAGGATTTTTGTTTTCTTTATACTAAGATATAATCCATACCGCAGACTGTATTCTTCAATCTCCATCAGTAAAGTACTTCAAGTCATCCTCACTTTCAGCAAGCAAAGTTGTGTTGTCAAGCTATCACAGGTTGTTAATGATTCTTCCTCCAATCCTGATGTCACGTTCTTCTTCATATAATCCAGGTTCTCAGATTATTTGCTCAGAGAATAAATCATATGTACTTATTAATATTATTGAACTAGCATTTAATAAATGTTTACTGCATTGATTCCAATTCATGGTCAGTCCATATGTTTCACAGTCAACATAGATTTTTCTTGGGTACGATCTTATGGAAGCAGATTGCCTGGTCTTTCTTCTACCACATCATTGGGTAGATATGAACCACCAACTTTTGGTTACTAGTCAAGAGCTAAACATTTGTCCCATCCAAGGATCTTACAATGTATATTATTATATGGTATGTATGGTATATATTACATGTAGATTAGCATATGTAAATAATGTCATGTCTAATATACCACATTTTTATTAACAGATTATATTAAAATTTATGCTAAAATACATCTCTACAATGAAAGTGTTCAATTACATAATTATCCATCTGCTGAGCTGACATTTTTCAGTCTGACACTTAATATTGTCACAAATGGGAGTCGTCTTGAACTTTGACTAGGATTTCAAAGTGAAGGTCTCTGGCAAAAACTTTTTAATTAAAATTTGATTTAAAGACAATTGTGAATCACAAAAACAACTGATTAAAGCCATATCAAATATCCAGACTAGAAATAAATCTGTAGAATTCTAACTTGAGAGCTTTCAATCATCCATAAGCACAGGTTTCAGATTTCAAAGTCACTGTAAATTTTGTTCTTTCCATTCACTACCTTGTATAATTTTTAAACAGATCAGTTTCCTCAAATAGAAATGAGCACTGTTCTATTGTGGTTGTTGTTGTTTTCAAATTTGGGTCGTAACAGGGGTTTTCACGTCTTAACAATAAGAAAAGTATCATTAGCTAACATTTTATGACAGTTTACACTTTGCACTTATTTTCCCATGTTCAATTTTCATAACATCTCGAAGAAATAGATAAAAACATCATGCCCACTTTTAGATAAAGAAATGGTGGCACAGAAATATAAGATAATTTATCTAAGGTCACAGGCTGTGATGAAATAAGGATTAAAACTCCGAAAGTCTGACTGAAAATTATTCATTTTAAGAATGGGACAATACTGGTCAATAAATATTAAAATATTTAGGAAGATAGTTATTTAAAATCTTTGTTTTGAAAAGTTATATTTGTACTGAGGTAATTTTTCCCCATCCTGTACACAAGTTAGTATTTTTCCTAAATAAACTAGTTTGAATATTGTAAGATTTTTCTCCTGATTTTTCATTATAACATCAAATTGCTCATCACCTTATCTTAATATACCATTGTTGTTGTTGTTGTTGTGTGCCATCAAGTCGGACCTGACTCATAGCGACCCCTCCTTGGGTTTCTGAGGCAGTATCACTATGGAAGTAGATTGCCCCATCTTCCTTCCGAGGACTGGCTGGTGAGTTTGAACCGCCAGCCTTCTGGTTAGCAGTCAAGTGCCTTTAGCCACTAAGCTACCAGAGCTCCAATATACCATTATACACTTTTATATTTCAAATATTCTTTGAGAGTACTCTTTCTTCTTACCTTAAATTATCAACACAATTATTGAATATATAGAGCAAAAGACAGATCCTTATGACACTACTCAATAAAATTCTTTATACTGATGTAAAATTTTAATTCACTTTCCAACTAACCTGTCTAAACTGAAGACCATGAATATCATCTCAGTAGTTTTCTTTTTCCCCCATTTTCTTTTGATAAAAATTGTGCTGTTTTTACTATAATCTAAAATATAGGTGTTTCTATATGATTGAAGGAGCTATAGTGGCATAGAGGTAAAACACTTGACTGGTAAACAGAAGGTCAGCAGTTCAAACCCACTAGCTACTCTGCAGAAGGAATACAGGGTAATCTACTTCCATAAAGATGCACAGTCTCAGAAACCCAAATGGGAGTTGCTATGAGTTGAAATGACTCAATGGCAGTAAGTTTAATTTTCTATAGGCTTACAGAAATATGACATTATGCAATTAGAATCTGGTTCTTACAAAATAAAAAGAAAATTAAAAGAACCAATTGTGGAGTTTAAAACACACTTAAAAAAATAAAGGACTTGATTTATGAAAAAATGACCAAGCAACAGGAGAGGCTTATATCTGAAGAAAGATAAAGATAGTAATGTAATTAAGAGCAATAAACACTATTGAAGAGAGAGAACTGTTTATCATCTGGCTTTTCTACTACATCTTGGAATACTGTGATTCCACAAAGTATCCAAAACTGTTTTGATTTCCACTTTTGAGGTTATAGGACTTGCTTCCCTGAAAATACAACCCTTGATAAATGTAGTGGGAGCAGCTTGCTATTTTTATAACAGCCACGGATTTTCAATGAACAGATTCAATTCTATTACACCTTTTGAGAGGCCATACAAATCTATCTGTTATGATTGGATACAATCATAATATAGCTCAGTCAGAAGGTTTTACATTGGAGGGAATGAGTCACCTTCTCATTCTAATATGGGACATTTTTATATGATTTAAAAGAAAAAAATAACTACATTGTAGTCAGGGCAATTCTACTCTCTAATCATTATTGTTGAAAGTGGATGATTCAGCAATGGATGAGAGGGTAGACTTTGGCTAAGAAAACAAGACATAGTAAAAATAATAGAAATTAACCTAATGTTAACATCACATGTGTGAAAATCCAAAAACTTCCGTCAAGTACTTGAAAAACAAAAAAAGGACAAAAACAAATACTAAAATAATGAAAAGTACAGTGAAACATTAGTAATCCCCTAAAGAAAGCACGATAAATAACACAAAAGTTGTTTTCATTTGTTATAAAAAGAAGTATCCAATGATCCAAAATGAAGAAAAATGTGTCATATACATATTAATGAAATTAAAGAGGATGAAGACCTATTTAAAATTCTCAATGTCTTAAAAGAGATTCAATAAAACTCACATTAAAGTTATTGGGAAAAATAAAAGGAAACACGCTATGATCCAAAGTGAGGGTGTTTGTGAAGGTGAGGGAATTCCAGGAAAACAAACAAACAAAAAATTACCCATAGATATTTTTCAGAATCATAGGATTTTGAAGATAATCATCTTAATCTTTTGTGTCTAAGTTCCTTAATCCATTTGCCATGTTTCAACATAGTTCCAAATCTGTTTGACCTAAATCATAATGGCAATATAAATTAATTATAATACTATCACAAACATGTTGATAGCCTTTGTACTACCTTGGAATTTCTCTTTAAACAACTGGCTGTTCATAAATTATCTAAAATATCTTACCACAACATATTACTCACAACATATTTCAGATGTGCTTACACAATTAAGAAACTCCTGATGGCAGAAGTAGTCAAGTTCATTTCTCGATCTTGTAACCCAAAATAATTTCATTTTTAAAAAACCTATCAATTATTTCAGTTTGTCACACTGAACTTGAATTAGGCATTATCTATTCATATAAGTTGTCTCTTGACATGATCATTATACTTAGGCCTAATTGTCAGTGAATAAGAGGAAATCTATGAAATATTTAACTCATAGTCATTCTTCCCTTTTTGGTTTTCCCATTATATATTTTATTTAACCTACAAATGTAAATGTCAGTTTTCTGGGAGGAAGCCAGTGGCAAGGTCATTGGACTGTTGGATGGATTTAATGTAAGCCTCTAGGAAATATGCAAACCTCGTATGTGTTTAAACAAGTCTTCACCTTGAACAAATTGCTTGTTACATGCAGATAACTCCCGAGTGGATGCTCAAGCTGTTAAATATACATTTTTCCATTGAATTGTTTTATAAATTGATTCCCCAAGCTTAAATTTTGGGTATATTTAATAAGAATAATTTTTAAATGATGCCTATTTTATCTTCTTATAATTTGAGTAACGTATAATAATGGAAATACAAATTCAAATGAAATTATTAAAATTAAATTATTATTTTATAGAAAAAAAACTTATATAATTAACATTTTATAATCATGATAAGAAAAGGGAAAATTGTTGATTTGTGTTTTTATGGAAAAAAAAAATATATATATATATATATATATCTCCAAGATATTATCACATCAATAGCATTTTCAATAAAATCTTTGATTCATATATACCTGAAATTTTTTACCTCATTAAAATCATCACTCTTGTTTTATTTATCATACCATGATGAAAAATAATTCACAGCTATTTTTATGATTCACCTATCACAACAAATGTGCTGTGTGCATGCAGTTTTCTGCATGAAAATGTTAATACTTTTTTAAACCTTGTATATAAGGAAGTTGAACATAAAAGATATACTGGTAAAGTCATAGGTGAACGCTTGTTTTTGTTGTTGTTATTTGCCAACGCCAGTAGGACCCAACTCACAGTGACCCCTCCTTGGGTTCCCGAGGCATTATCACTACGGAAGTAGATTGCACCATCTTCCTTCCAAGGATTGGCTGGTGGGTTTGAATGGCCAGCCTTCTGGTTAGCAGTCAAGTGCCTTAGGCACTAAGCTACCAGAGGTCTTAGGTGAACACTTAGGTACCAGTTAAGACTTTTTTTAAAAAGTCACCATCATTTCCATCATAGGCGTTCTCCTATAATAAGCTTTACATATATACCATCTGCAGACAGAATCCAAAAATATTTTCTAAAATCAGCATAGCTAGTTTTTCTAAGACTTGTTTAATATTTTTTATCTCTATTACATATTTGTATAGTTTATGTTATATCTTTAAACTCCTTTCTTAAATATTTTGATATTAAATAAATTCTAAATAATTATGATATAATGAAAACTGAAAAAGTTCAAAAGTTTGCCTAAAATGCTTAACAGTCCTTTGCAGAAGTCAAGCAACTAAAGAAATCATTATTTCACAAACTTAACAGCAGTAGAAATGCAGAGAAACACAGAAGTGAGATTCAAACCTAGGCAGTCTGTTTGTTCACAAAGCACCAGCAGAAAACAAATAATTTTAAAGTAATCCACTGCATTCCTCAGTTTTAATCATTTTCACTCTGTATATGTTTCCAAACACTTGATTGTACTCATGAGGAACCTGTACCTTGATCAGGAGGCTGTCGTTGGAACGGAACCAGGGGACACTATATGGTTTAAAATCAAAAAGGGAGTGCCTCAGGGTTGTATCCTTTCCCCACACTTATTCAATTTATATGCTGAGCAAATAATCTGAGAAGTTGGACTATATGAAGACAAAACATGGCATCAGTATTGAAGGAAGAATCATTAACAACCTGAGATATACAGACGATATAACTTTGCTTGCTGAAAGTGAGGATGACTTGAGGCATTTACTGATGAAGGTTGAAGAATACAGTCTGCAGTACGGATTACGTCTCTATATAAAGAAAACAAAAATCCTCACAACTGGACCAATGAGCAGCATCACAATCAATGAAGAAAAGATTGAGGTAGTCAAAGAATTTACTTTGCTTGGTTCTACAATCCATGCCAATGGAAGCAGCAGTCAGGACATTAGATGACATGTAGCATTGGGAAGGTCAACCGCAAAGGAACTGTTTCAAGTGCTGAGGAGTAAGGATGTCTCCTTGAGGACTAAGGTGTGCCTGACAGAAGCCATGATAAGGCCAATTGCCTCATATGCATGTGAGAGCTGGACAATGAATAAGGAAGACTGAAGAAAAGTTGATGCTTTTGAGTTGTGGTGCTGGCAAAGAATGCTGAAAGTACCATGGACTGCTAAAAGAACTAACAGATCTGTCCTGGAGGAAGTGCACCTGAAATGCTCCTTGGAAGCAAGAATGGCCAGACTTCGTCTCACCTATTTTGGTCATGTTGTCAGAAGGGACCATTCCCTGGAGAAGGATGTCATACTTGGTAGGGTGGAGGGTCAATGAAAGAGGAGGAGGCCTTCAATGAGATGGATTGACACAGTGGCTGCAATGATGGGTTCAAGTATAGCAGGGATGACGGAGCTGGCACAGGATTGGGCAGTGTTTCGTTCTGCTGTGCGTGGGGTCGCTATGAGTCGGAAACGACTAGACGGCACCTAACAACAATATGGGTGTAGAAAGATTTCTTCTTGACCATGAATTAAAAGCAACGTTAGAAAAATTCAACTTGCAGATTAGGGCAACAATATCTACTAACCACTAGAAAAGGGAATGAGATCATCAGGAATTTATGCAGGAAACTACCTAAACCCTTATTTAGTTGGTCCAGTAATTAATGTTCTGTCCGTATGAATGGAGGGCATTCCCATTTCCTATCACAAAGGCAAGTCCCTTTCGCTCACTAATACCTAGGATATCTATCTCCAAGCACTGCATTTCATTTTCAACAATTTCAAATCTTCTTAAATTTGTACTTTGTACATTCCAGGTTGAGATTATTAATGGATGTTTGCAGCTGTTCTTTCTCATTTTGAGTCTTGCATATCAGCAAATGACAGTCCTGAAAGCTTTATGTCATCCACAACATTAAGGTCGACTCGACTTTGAGGAGGCAGCACTTTCCCAGTTGTATATTGATTGCCTTCCAGCCTGAGTGGCTCATCTTCTGGCACTGTATCAGAGAGTGGCCCATGGCAATTCATAACATTTTCATTGCCAATTTTTTAGAAGCAGATTCCTAAATACTTCACAATCTGTCGTAATCTGGTAGCTGGGTTTCCTGGATATCTCTAGTGGTATTTGAAATACCAGTGGCATAGCTTCCAGCATCACAACAACATGCAAGCTACTGCAATACAACAAACTGATAGAAGAGCGGTGGTATTGTTGTCAGGTGCCATTGAGTTACCTCCTACTCATAGTGACCCTATGTCCAACAGAACAATACACTTCCCTGTCCTGCTCCATCCTTACAATCTCTGCTATACCTGAGCTCATCATTGCACCCACTGTGTCAATCCAACTTGGTGAGGGTCTTTCCCTTTTTCGCTGACCTTCCACTTTACCAAGCATGATATCCATTACCAAGGAATGGTTCCAAAAGTAAGACCAAAGCAGGTGAGACAAAGTCTGGCCATTCTCGTTTCCAAGAAGCATTCCAGCTGCACCTCTTCCAGTACAGATTTGTTAGTCCTTTTAGCAGACCATGGTACTCTTAGCATTCTTCTCCAACACCACAATTCAAAAGCATCAACTCTTCTTTGCTCTTCTTTATTCAATGATCAACTTTCACATGCATATGAGGCAATTGAAAATACTATGGCTTGGGTTAGGCATACCTTAGATTTCAAAGAGACATGTTTGCTCTTCAAGACTTTAAAGAGGTCTTTTGCAGCAGATTTGCACAGTGCAATACATCATTGCTGATTCCATTGGTGTTGATTATTGAACCAAGTAACATGAAATCTTAAACAACTCACTCCTTTCTCTACTTATCATGATGCTGCTTTTTGGTCCACTTCTGAGGATTTTCATGTTCTTTATCTTGAGTTGTAATCCATAGTGCAGACTGTAGATTTTAATCTTCATCTGTAAGGGCTTCAAGTCATCTTCACTTTCAGCAGGCAAAGTTGTATAATCTGCATATAGCAGATTGTTAATAAATCCAATCCTGATGCCATGTTTTTCTTCATACCCTCCAGTTCCTCAGATTATTTGCTCAGTTTACAGATTGAATAAATATGGTGAAAGGATACAGCCCTGACATACATTCTTCCTGATTTTAAACCGTGCAGTATCCTCTTGTTCTGCTCAAACAACACCGTTCTGATCTATGTACAATTTCCTAATGAGCAAAATTAATTGCTCTGGAATTCCCATTTTTCATTTTTCCATAATTTGTTATGAGCTACACAGTCAAATGTCTTTGCAAAGTCAATGAAACACAAGTAAACATCTTTCTGGAATTCTTCACTTTTAGGCAAGATCCATTTGACATCAGCAATGATATCCCTCATTCCACATCCTCTTCTTAATCCAGCTGGCATTTCTGGAAGTTGCCTGTCACTGTACTGCTACTACAGTTTTTGAATTATTTTTAGCACAATTTCACTTGTATGTGATATTAATGATATTGTTCAGTAATTTCCACATTCTGTTGGGTCACCTTTTTTGAAATGAGTTCATATATGAATCTCTTCCAGTCAGTTGGCTAGATAGCTGTTTCCAAATTATTTGAAATAGACAAGTAACTGTCTCCAGCGTGTCATCCATTAGCTGAAACATCTCGATGGACATTCCATCAATTCCTGGAACCTTGTTTTTCACCAATTTCTTCAGTGCAACTTCGACTTCTTCCTTCAATACCATTGATTCTTGATCATATGCCACATTCTGAAATAGCGGATCATCAATTAATTCTTTTTGATACAGTAACTTTGTGCATTCCTTCTATTTTCTTTTAGTGCTTTCTGCCTTATACAATATTTTGCTCAGAGAATCCTTCAAAATTTCAACTCAAGTCTTGAATTTTTTCTTCAGTTTTTGCAGCTTGAGAAATGCTGAGTGTGTTCTTCCCCTTTGGTCTTCTAACTGCATGTCTTTGCACATATCATTATAAAAATTGATTTTTCTTTCTCAAGCTGCTCTTTGAAATCTTCTGTTCAGCTCTTTTAATCTTGTCATTTCTTCCATTTGCGTTAGCTACTCTGTTCAAGAGCAAGTTTCAAAGTCTCTTCTGACATTCATTTTGGTCTTTTCTTCTTTTCTGTCTTTTTAATTTCATTTCTCCTTTCTTCATGGATGATGTTCTCGGTATCATCCTACACCTTACCCGGTTTTTGGTCATTGGCATTCAATGCATCAAATCTGTTCTTCAGATGGTCTCTAAATCCAGGTGGTATATAATCCAGGTCACATTTTGGCTCTCATGGACTTGTTTTAATTTTATTCAGCTTCAGCTTGAACTTGCATATGAACAATTGGTTATCTGTTCCATAGTCAGCTTCTGACTTGTTTTAACTGATGATATTGAGCTTCTCTATTACCTCTTTCCACAGATGTAGTTGATCTGATTTCTGTGTATTATACCTGGCCAGGTCCACATGTATAACCACCATTTATGTTGTTTTTAAAAAGGTATTGGCAATGAATAAGTTGTTGATCTTACAAAATTCTGTCATGCAATTTCCTGCATCCTTTCTATTACTAAGGCTATATTTTTCAACTGCCAGTGATTCTTCTTTGTTTCCAACTTTCACATTCTAATCACCAGTAATCATCAATACATTATAATTGTATGTTTGGTCAATTTCAGACTTTTGGTAAAAATCTTCAATTTCTTCATCTTTGGCTTTAGTAGTTGATGTGTAAATTTGAATAACTTTAGTGTTAACTAGTCTTTCTTGTAGGTATATGGATATTTTCCTATCACTGAGAGCACTGTACTTCACTATTGATCCTGAAACATTCTTTGTGATGATGAATACCACACCATTCCTCTTCAATTTTTCATTCCTGGCATAGTAGACCATATGATTGTCTGGTTCAAAATGGCCAATATCAGCCCTTTTCTGCTTGCTGATGCATAGGACGTCTATCTTTATTTGTTCCATTTCATTTTTGACAAATTCCAATTTTTCTAGATGCATATTTCATACATTCCATTTTCCAATTACTAATGGATGTCTCCACCTGAGGCATTTGACTTCTAACCAGAAGTCTGGTGGTTTAAACCCACCAGCCACTCCTCGGAAGGAAGACTGGGTGATCTATTTCCATAGCGATACCACCTTGGAAACCCAAGGAGGGGTTACTAAGAGTCAGATCCAACTCAATGGCAGTGAGTTAATGGATGTCTCCATCTGTTTCTTCCCATTTTGAGTCATAATCTATCAGTACATGAAGTTCCCAAAAGCTTTACTCCATTCATGTCATTAAGGTCAACTCTACTATGAAGAGATAGCTCTGGCTCTTCCCCACATGTATTTTGAGTGTCTTCCAAACTGAGGGACTCATCTTGTGGTGCCATGTCAGACAGTGTTTCAGGGCTATTCATAAAGTTTTCCAGTAAAATATAAAATGGTTTTTCACTGCTATTCATAAAGTTTTCACTGGCAGTTCTTTGAGAAGTAAATGGCCCCTGCCTTCTTCTAAGTCTGTCTTAGGCTAGAAGCTCCATTGAAACCTGTGCACCATGGGTGACCCTGCTTGTATTTTGAATACCAGTTGCATAGCCTCCAGCCTCACAGCAACACACAAGCCACCGAAGTATGACAAACTGACAAACGAGTGGTGGGAAGAGTGGTGGTATTGGCCATTTACAATTGAACAATCATATGGTCTACTATGCCAGACAAGACAAATTGAAGATGAACAGTAGCACATTCATTATCAAAAAGAACATTTCAAGATTTAGCCCAAATCACATCACTGTCAGTGACAGAATAATACCTATAAACCTCCTAGGAAGATCAGTTAATGTGACTAACATTGAAATTATGCACACATCACTAAAGCCAAAGATGAAGAAATTGATTTTTACCAGCTTCTGCAGTCTGAAATTGATCAGACAAGTAATTGCGATGTGTTGATAATTACTCAGAGTTGGTATATGAACGTAATTGAAGATGCATCAGTTGTTGTAAAATATAGCCTTGATGGTAGAAATAATGCCAGAGATTGCATTATAGAATTTAAAAGACCAAAGACCTATTCACTGGAAATCTATTTTCTGAATAACATAAATAATTACTATACATGTGGACTTCACTGGATGGAATACACAGAAGTCAAATCAACTAAACCTATGGAAACAGGTGATTGAGAAGCTGAACAACATCAACCAGAACAAGGTTGAGTGCTCACTGAGTAACAGATCATCAATTGCTTACATGCAAGTTCAAGTTGAGGGTAAAAAATTTAAAATAAGTCCAGGAGAGCAAACGTATAATTTTGACCATATCCCACCTGAATTTAGAGACCATTGCAAGAACAAATTTGGTGCACTGAACACTAATGACCAAAAAAAATGAGTTGAAAAAGGTATCAACCATGCATAAGGAAATACATGAAGAAAGCAACAGGGCATTAAAAAGAAAGAAAAGACTAAGATGGGTGTCAGACTCTGAAAGTTGCTCTTAAACATGCTAAAGTGAACGGAAGGAATGATGAAGTAAAATAACTGAACATAAGATTTTCAAGGAAATCTTAATGTATTATAAAGAACGTGTGAAGAGCTAGAGTTAGAAAAACGCAAGAAAATGCTCAGCATTTCTGAAAGAACTGAGGAAAAAATTCAAGTCTCAAGTTCACTGTTGAAGGATTCTATTGGCAAAATACTGAACAATACAAGATGCATCAGAAGATTAAAGGAATAGAGATTCACTACACCTAAAAGGTTTGGTCGATATAATAACATTTCAAAATGAAAAAACAAACTCACTGCCGTCTAATTGGATCTGACACATAGTGACCCCTCCTTGGGTTTCCAAGGTGGTATCGTTATGGAAGCGGATTGCCCAACTTTCCTTCTAAGGAGTGGCTGGTAGGTTTGAACCTCCACCCTTCTGCTTAGCAGTTAAATTCCTTACACACTATGCCACCAGAACTCCTAGAAACATTTCAGGAGGTAGTACATAATAAAAAACATTTAACATTGAAAGAAGTTCAAGCTGCCCTGAAGGCATTGGCAAGAAAAAAATTAACAGGAAATGACAGAATATTCATTGAGATGTTTCAACAAACTGATAAAACTCTGGATAAGTCCACTCATTTATGCCAAGAAATTTGGAGGACAGCTACCTGGGTAACTGACTGGAAGATATATATATTTACAGCCATTCCTAAGAAAGGGGATTCAACAAAAAATGGAAATTATTGAACAATATCATGAATACTAAGCAAGCAAAATTTTGCTGCAGATAATTCTTCTGGTTGTACTGGTTGCAGCAGTGCACTGACAAGAAACTGCCAGATATTCAAGCCAGATTCAGAAGAGTATGTGGGATAAAGGATATCATTACTGATGTCAGATGTATCCCATCCAAAAGCAGAGAATATCAGAAAGGTATTTACCTGTATTTTATTGATTCTGCAAAGGCATTTGACAGTGTCAGTCAAAATAAATTATGGATAACATTTCAAATAATGGGAATTTCAGAACACTTAATTGTGCTCATAATGACCCTGTACACAGAGCAGGAGACAGTCCTTTCAACAGAACAAGGAGATACTATTGTTGTTGTTGTTGTTGTTATGTGCCGTCGAGTCGGCCCCGACTCACAGTGACCCCTCCTTGGGGTTTCGAGGCAGTATCACTACGGAAGTAGGATTGCCCAACCTTCCTTCGGAGGAGTGGCTGGTGGGTTTGAACCGCCAGCCATCTGGTTAGCAGCCAAGTGACTTAGCCACTATGCTACCAGATCTCCTAGGAGATACTATAGTGGTTTAAAATCAAGACATGTGTGCTTTAGGGTTATATCCTTTCACCATACTTACTCAATTTGTATGCTGAGCAAATAACCCAAGCTATATAAAGAATAATACAACATCAGAATTGCAGAAAGATTCATTAACAACCACTGATATGCACATTACACACCCTTGATTACCTAAACTGAGGAGGACTTAAAGCCTCTACATGGTCTCAAACTTCCAATTCTCAGATAGCAGCTCAATCAATGTGTTAACCATTTGTGCCACCCAGAGATCCCTTAGTACACAAACTGCTATGTAAATAGCCAGTGTGTATTATAATCAGTGACCAAAGCTCTGGTAGCATTGTTCCTAAGGCACTTGACTGCTAGCCAGAAGGCTGGCAATTCAAAACCCACCAGAAGAAAGGTTGGGCAATCTACTTCCATAGTGATACCACCTCGGAAACCCAAGGAGGGGTGGCTATGAGTCAGGTCCAACTTGACAACACATAACAAAAACAACAACAACAATGATGTCACTTATTTCAAAGTCTGTCAATGATTGATTACTGTCAATGTGGTATTCATTTTAAACTCTGCCAATAAAATGCATAATTGGGTTGCCTCTTTGTCTTCCAAAGATAAACCTAAGTGATATTTTAACATAAACTGGTAATCAAAGAGGAAATTGGTTAATAATGACTCAAGTGGAACAAAGAAATAAAATATAACACTGGTAGTGAAATTAGCATCAAACATAATGTTGTTGTTGTTATGTGCCGTCGAGTAGGACCTGACTCATAGCGACCCCTCCTTGAGTTGCCAAGGCAGTATCACTATGGAAGTAGATTTCCCAACCTTCCTTCTGAGGAGTGGCTGGTAGGTTTGAACCGCCAGCCTTCTGGTTAGCAGTCAAGTGCTTTAGGCACTATGCTACCAGAGCTCCCTCAAACATAATAGGACTATAAAATAAATTGCTAACAGTAGGAATGCTGACCATGAGATTGAGAGACTCTAGATATGTGCCAGAAGAACTTAATGAATTTCACCATATGGGTATGAATGAAAAAAATGGTGTGTTGTAAAAGCTGAAGATGCTCCAAAGGAAAAACAGCAGGAAAAAAAAAAAAATCATATTAAAGGTACTCTGAGAGATATTAAACTCAGAATCCTCACTGCCATGGAGTCAAATCCAACTAATAGTGACCCCCTTTGGGTTCCCAAGGCTACTTATCTTTATGGAAGCTGACTGTCACATCTTTCTTCTGAAGAGTGGCTGGTGAGTTTGAACCACCATCCTTTGGGTTAGCAGCCAAATGCCTTAACCACTACGCCACCAGAGCCCCTTAATAAATGCAGAGATATTATACAACATTAAAAGTGAAAAGGATAAAATGTAGAAGGCCTAACCATAATCAAAAACATGTTTATGACAGCTATCCACAGCACAGAACTGTTGTGTATCCCATTTGCCTATGTATTTATAAAGGAACTCTGGTAGCATAGTGCCTAAGGTACTTGGCTGCTAACCAGAAGGCTGACGGTTCAAATCCACCAGCCACTCCTCGGAAGGAAGATGGGGCAATCTACTTCCATAGTGATACTGCCTCGGAAACCCAGGGAGGGGTCGCTATGAGTTGGGTCCAACTTAACGGCACAAAACAACAACAACATGTATTTATAAATGAAGTAAAAAGAGTTTTTAATCTTTTGTCCAAATGTTTTTAAAGCTCATGGAATAGAACAATGTTTATTTTTTCCATTGATTATTAAGGTTGCTGTGCATTATTTCATTTTGGAATGTAATTTCTAAAACCCCACACAATTGTGCAAAGAAGAATTATGTGTGTGTGTGTGTGTGAGTGAGTGATTAAGTGCTTGGCTGCAAACTTAAATATTGGTGGTTCTAATTAACCCAGAGGTAGCTTGGAAGAAAGGCTTGGCAATCTACTGTTAAAAGAGGACAGACATTGAACGCCCTATGAAGTACAGTTTTAGTATCATAAACACAGAATTACCATGAATCAGAGCCTACTCAATGGCAACTTGTTTTATTGGATATGTATGTGTGTGTGTGTGTAGTGTTGTTGTTGTTGTTGTTGTTAGGTGTCATCAAATCATATCCAACTCATCACGACCCTGTGGACAGCAGAACGAAACACTGCCTGGCTTTGTCCTGGCCTCACAATCCTTGTTATACCTGAGCCCATCATTGCAGCCACTGTGTCTATCCATCTCATTGAGGGCTTCCTCTTCCTTGTTGACCCTACACTTTACCAAGCATGATAGCCTTCTCCAGAGAATGGTTCCTCTGACAACCTGACCAAAGTAGGTGAGATGAAGTCTGGCCATTTTCATTTCCAAGGAGCATACTGTCTGCACTTATTCCAGAACAGATTTGTTAGTCCTTTTAACAGTCCATGGCTCTTTTGGTATTCTTTGCCAACATGACAATTCAAAACCATCAACTCATTCCACCTACCGTATTCATTGTCCAGCTCTTACATGCATAAGAGGCGATTGAAAATACCAAGTCTTGGGTCAGGCACACCTTAGTTTTCAAGGAGATATCTTTGGTCTTCAGGACTTGGAAGAGGTCTTTCGCAGCAAATTTGCCCAATGCAATATGTCCTCTGATGTCTTGACTGCTGCTTCCATTGATGTTGATCGTAGAACCAAGTGATATGAAATCCTTGACAACTTCAATTTTTTCTCCATCTACGGTGAAGTTGTTTATTGGACCAATTGTGAGGATTTTTGTTTTCTTTATATTGAGGTGTAATCCATACTGCACACTGTAGTCTTTCATCTTCATCAGTAAGTGCTTCAACTCATCCTCACTTTCAGCAAGGAAAGCTGTGTCATCTGCATATCAAAGGTTATTAATGAGCCTTCCTCCAGTCCTGATGCCATGTTTTTCTTCATATAATCCAGCTTCTCGGATTATTTGCTCAGCATACAAGTTGATGAAGTATGGTGAAAGGATACAATCTTGCCTCATTCCCTTCTTATTTTGAACCATGCAGTATCCCCATGTTCTGTTAGAATGACAGCCTCCTGATCTATGTACAGGTTCCTCATGAATACCATTCTTCTCAATGTTATCCATAATTTGTATGATCCACACAATTGAATGTTTTTGCATAGTTGATAAAACATAAGTAAATTTCTTTCTGATATTCCTTGCTTTCAGCTAAGATCCATCTAACATCAGCAATGAGATCCCTCATTCCATGTCCAGCTTGCATTTCTGGAAATTCTCTATCAATATACTGTTGCAACCATTTTTGAATTATCTAGTAAGATTTTATTTGCATGTGCTATTAATGATATTGTCTGATAATTTCCACATTCTGTGGAATCTCCTTTCTTTGTAATGGGTACGAATATGGATCTCTTATAGTCAGCTGTCTTCCAAATCTCTTGGCATAACTGAGTGAGAGCCTGCAGTGGGGCATCCATTTGTTGAAACATGTCAGTGGGTATGCTGTCAATTCCTGGAGCCTTGTTCTTCACCAATTCCTTCAGTGCAGTTTTGACTTCTTCCTTCAATACCATTGTCTCTTGATCATGTGCCATCTCCTGAAATGGATGAACATTAAGCATTTCTTTTTGGTATAGTGACTCTGTGTATTCCTTCCATTTTCTTTTGATGATTCCTGCATCATTCAACATTTTGCCCATGGAATCTTTCAATATTGCAGCTCAAGGCTTATTTTTTTTTCCTCAGTTCTTTCAGCTTGAGAAATGCCAAGTGTGTTCTTCCCTATTGGTTTTCTAACTACAGGTCTTTGCAAACTTCATGATAGCTATTGGCTTTGTCTGCTCAAGCTGCTCTCTGAAATCTTTTGTTCAGCTCTTTTATCTTGTCATTTCTTCCACTTGCTTTAGCTATTCTCTGCTCAAGGGCAAGTTTCAGAGTTTCTTCTGACATCCATTTTGCTCTTTTCTTCCTTTCTTGTCTTTTTAATTACCTCTTGCTTTCTTCACAGATGATGGTCTTGATGTCATCCCACAATTCATCTGGTTTTCAGTCATTGGTGCTCAATGCATAAAATCTATTCTTTAAATGGTGTCTAAATTCAGGAGGGATATTATCAAGGTCATATTTTGGCTCTTGTGGACTTGTTTTAATAGTTTTCAACTTCAACTTGAAAGTGCATATGAGCAGTTAATGGTCTGTTCCACCATCAGCTCCTGGACTTGTTTTGGCCTAAGGTATTGAACTTCTCCATCACTTCTTGCTGCAGATGTAGTCAATCTGATTCTTGTGTATTCCATCTGGTGAAGTCCACATGTATAGTTGTTCTTTATGTTGTTGAAAAGAGGTATTTTGCAATGAATAAGTCGTTGGTCTTACAAAATTCTATCATGCATTCTCCAGCATTATTTCTATCACTAAGGCCATATTTTCCAACTGCTGGTAATTCTTTGTTTCCAACGTTTGCATTCCAGTCACTGGTGATAATCAACACATCTTGATTGCATGTTTGGTCTCTTGATTGAATGTTTGGTCAATTTCAGACTGCAGAATTTGGTAGAAATATTCAATTTCCTCATCTTTGGCTATGATGGTTGGTGCATAAATTTGAATAATAATTGTATTAACTAGTCTTACTTGTAGATCTATAGATATTATCCTACCACTGACAGCATTGTACTTC
>NW_006921865.1:4266622-4274909 GCF_000298275.1 Orycteropus afer afer | reverse complement strand
TATTCCAGTGTATGTTATTTTTATATTTTCTATCTTCAATCAAACCAGTTGTGTTGTTTTATTTTAACTTGTCTATATTATATGATTATAATGTTAATTAACTCTGTAAAACATGTGAAAGCCCTTTTAATCTTGGTATAATCTCTAATTTTAAAGGGAAATTTTGTTAATATTTAGAAGGATGGCTATAGTCTGGCTTGGGAAAACCTCTTCTGTTAATTCTGTTGATAGCATTCCTTGTGCAATTTTCCTTATGGGTTTTGTCATTCCCACACTTCTTGATTTTTAATTTTGTACCTTTTGTCATTTGTGCACAAAAAAATTATAGTTAATTTTATAATTAATCATAATTTCTCATTAATAAAGTCTCCATTTTCTATTATCTACATCTGATTTTTTCCATAAAAGCACTTACACTCATGTGTAGCTTATTTATATATTTTATCCTATTAAATAATGTATCCTAAAAATAATGTGTATTTATATAGTTTTTTTGGTGGTTTGCTTATTATGTGTTGGAGTTAAAGCCACATAAAGAAAAATAAAATAGTGCTCAGTCTTTTATTGTGACTTTTATGAGCAACCTACAAAGAAAGCACAATTGTGTTATATAACTCAGTTCAACAAAAGTGGCCATCTAAATTGTTCTGGACACATTTGAGGCTTAGTTTCCAAACTCAGACAGAAACATGATCCATCTATAACTCTTTCTGAAATTTATTATCAAATGAGAAAAAATTTCTGCACTGATTCTCTTATCTTATGATGGAGCATTGACACTTGAATCAACTAATAATTGTAGCTGTTTCCCCGAAAAGGTCAGTTTTGACAAATGGTCTCTTGTACATGGTGAAAACACTCTTTCACTGTCAGGCTAAGATTTTATACAATAAATGTAGTCATAAAATCAGTAACATTTTTGGGTGGACCACAATATACACATAGGGCATTCAGAGAGATGTATAGGCTTCATTTTTTCTTAAACAAATTATTTTCCAAATGTCAAAAACAAGAATAAATTGGTACACAAAGCTATAGATTAAAATTTCCATGAATAAGTCACTATAGCTGTGTAACAATAAGCCCTGAGAACCCATAAGATCACAGGCAGATAAAGGGTAAGATAGTGGGGACAGTGTACATAAATTCTATAATATAACAGAAAGCTGGTAAAGAAAACCATCACAAGTAAATGAAAAATCCAAAGTAGTATTTTCTCATAAAAATTTTGTTAAATAGATTCCATTCAGATTCACATTTATGCATTTCTCCAGTTAAAGTTGAAAAAAACAATCAGTTTTTGTACAGATAATTTAGTTTCACTTAAGATTAATTCTAATAATTCATTGTAATATTTTTAAGTCATCTATATTTTCTTTAGAAGCTCTCATGACATCATGCCTAAGGCATTTGACTGCTAACCAGAAGGCTGGTGGTGCAAACCCACCAGCCACTCCTCAGAAGGAAGATTGGGCAATCTACTTCCATAGAGATATCACCTCAGAAATCCAAGAAGGGGTTGCTATGGGTTGAATTGACTTGATGGCAGTGAGTTTGGTTTTTAGGTTTATAGTGTCTTCAGATTTTAGTTGAAGTGATTTTAGGGATTCATATGTAACCACCATGTACCGTTTTAGAAAAGAGAGTTATTGACATACCACACAAAAAAAACTAGTTAATTTACCACACAATTTTATTGAAATAATGGATATATACCTCTGATAGTGTAGTACCTAAGGCATTTGACTACTAACCAGAAGACTGATGGTTCAAAACCACCAGCCACTTCTTGGAAGGAAGATTGGGCAATCTACTATTTATTTAAATCATAAATCCCAAGCCAATGTACTAGTGCTAACAACTAATATATATGCAAATTTAATAAATGAGAAAACTCACCATCACATTGTGCTAAAACATAGAAAATTTTGCTGGAATAAATAAAGAGTTTAAAGAAGATAAAGATGAAGAACAGAGGAAAGAGGAGAGAAGAACAAGAAGGAAGAAAGGGTGGAGGAGGAGGAGGAGTTGTCCACATAAGAAGATAATTTTTCCATCACAATTTAATAAAATTTGTATAGGTAGGAAGAATACTGAATACCATACCAATACAGAGAAAAACAAGCAAACAAAAAGATTAAATTATGAACAATGGAGAGAATATATTGTATTTATGCACCATGAGGTGAAAGCAAAATGAGGGAGGGAGAGAAAAAAGAATGAGGGCAAGGGGCAAAAAAAATAAAATAGGAGAAAGAGGAAAGATTGTGGAGAGAGAGTAATAAATAAAAGACACATTAATAAGTTAACAAAGGCCAAATTTCTCTGAAAAGTCAGACAAATCCATAGAGAAAACATTAAATAGCTGTTATTTATTGCTCGTATTTTAGGAGTGAAATGAGCAGACAAAATGCTGTTTGAGTCTATTAAACTGACAACAAAGTCCTAAAAGAGTTACTTTATTTGTTGTCAAATCTTGCTCTTCTATTACTGCATTGTTGTTGTTGTTGTTTTGTTGTTGTTGTTATGTGCCGTCGAATCGGACTGACTCATAGCAACCCCTCCTTTGGTTTCGGAGGCAGTATCACTATGGAAGTAAATTGTTCCATCTTCCTTCTGAGGAGAAGCTAGTGGGTTTGAACCACCAGCCTTCTGGTTAGCAGTCAAGTGCCTTAGGCACTATGCTACCAGAATTCCATTACTGCATTAGACCTTCTAAACTTAAAAAAAATAATAATAAAAATACAATTAATAAAACCTTTCTCTCAGCTGTGGAAAGAATACTCTCTTGATAACAATTCAAAATGAAAGGAGCAGACTGCCACCCAACAACTTGCTCTTCAAGACCCGCTTTCAGCTCTTTACTGGGTAACAATTGCTACCTAAATTGGAATGTGGCCCCACAGTGCTGGTTTCAGAGTTTACAGCTTCTTTTTTAGCAGCTGTACCTTGGGGATGACAAAGTTTGAGAGCAACAGAAGGAGAATAATTTCTTTGAGAAGGTCCCTGTCTTTGCTTTAGGGATGTGTGTCTGTGGTTTTCCAGTACACACTTTTAAAATGAATCAATTTAAAATGAGTATTGTTTTCATAGATTTCTGAACCTATACCTAAAATTCTCCCTACTAGTACATTGGCTTGAGATTTATGATTTAAATAAAAAATTTTAGTTTTCCGCAGAAGAATGTCATAGAAACTTACACACTAAGGACATCTGGGACTTGTGAATAAAGCATAAATTGGCATTATGAAACTCTGTTGTTTGATTTCTTATAACTCTTCAAGGGCCTAGAGGAACATTTTCTAAATTGTTTCATCACATTGCCATGCTTAATCTGCACTTCTGCAAAAAGTTAAGTAAGACATTCATACATAATATAAAGTTATGATGAGAAATGATAAAATAATAAAGGCAATTAGGAAGATACCTTTTTTTCCTATAAATTAATGGTAGCTAAGGAGTTTCCAACAAATTTAAGAATACTGTATATTTTTTGCACACAATTGGTGAGAATTAAATATTAAAGCACTTACTATCTTTATTTCATATTATATATTTAATGGTATACTATGTTTAAATCCAGTTGGGATGATTAATAGTTAAATATATGATTTGCTTTCTGTTTTGGTTACTTCCTGCTGCTCTAACAGAAAATACCACAGGTGGATGGATTCAACAAACAGGAGTTTATTCTCTTACAGTTTTGGAAGCTAGAAGTCCTAGTCCAAAGTTTCAGGCTTTAGGGGTGGGTGAAGCCCCTCAACTTTGGGCTTCAACTCTGCCCCTTGCTGCCAACCCACTGAAGCTGGAGGCTGTCTCCACTCAGGCAGCTGCTGGTTGCTGAGGCTGACAAACCCAAGGTCAACAAGTAAAATAGCAGAGTCCCCATATTACCAAACCACATGGCAGGCCATTTATTCAAGTCCATTAAGAGTCCCAAGATCAGTAGCCAAACTGGCAGGCTAATGAACAACAACTTGGCTACATGCAGGATGTAAGTCTGCCAAAAGCTGCAGACCATCCCCAAAGCTTCTCCTTATATACTGGAAGCAGACCACATTTCTAAAGCAGTTATGCAGCTGCTTCTGGCAAATTACACCATGGACTTCATTACCAATCTCACCATGGGGAATAATTACATCCAACTGCTGAGCCACTCAAAACCAGACCCAGCCAAGTTGACACATAACCTTAACCACCACTTTCCTGAAGAGTTTTGTCATTATCAGTAATCATGGAAATAAACAAAGCTAGAATTCCATTTTAATATATACAAAATCCACCACTCATCTATCAGTTTGTCATACTGTGGTGGCTTGCATATTTCTGGGAGACTAGAGGCTATTTCACCAGTATTTCAGATACCAGAAGGGTCACCCATGGTGGACAGGTTTCAGCAGAACTTCCAGACTAAGACAGACTCAGAAAAAGGAAGGGGCCATCCACATCTCAAAGAATTGTCCAGTGAAAACCTTATGAATAGCAGTGAAATGCTGTCTGATATATTAACGGAAAACTTTATGAATAGCTCAGAAACATTGTCTGATATAGTGCTGGAAGATAAACCTTCAGATCAAAATACAACTGGAGAAGAGCTACCTCCAGAGAGTAGAACTGACCTTAATGATATGGATGGAGCAAAACTTTCAGGACCTTCATTTATTGATGTGACATGACTCAAAATGGGAAGAAACAGCTGCAAATACCCATTAATAATTAGAACATAGAATGTACAAAGTATGAATCTAGGAAAATTGGATATTGTCAATATTCTAGGCATTAATGAGCTGAAATGCACTGGTTTTGGCCATTTTGAATCAGACAACTCTGTAATCCAGTATGCCAAGAATGACAAATTGAAGAGGAATGGCATAGCATTCATCATCACAACGAATGTTCCAAGATCTGTCCTGAGGTACAATGCTGTCAGTGACAGTATAATATCCATATGCCTACAAAGAAGGCCAGCTAATACTCTATTATTCAAATATATGCACCAACCACCATATGCATTTTTAATCCTAAAAATTGAAGATTATTGCCAACTTCTGCAGTGTGAAATTGACCAAACATGAAATCAAGATGTGTTGATTACTACTGGTAACTGGATGCAAAAGTTGGAAACAAGAATGTTGTTGTAATGTTGTTATGTGCCATCGAGTCGGCCCTGACTCATAGTGACCCCTCCTTGGGTTTCCGAGGCAGTATCACTACGGAAGTAGGATTGCCCAACCTTCCTTCCAAGGAGTGGCTGGTGGGTTTGAACCGTAGGCCGTCTGGTTAGCAGGCAAGTGTCTTAGCCATTATGATACCAGAGCTCCAACAGTAATTGTAAAATATGATAGAAATAACCCTAGAGAATACATGATAGAGTTTTCCAAGACCAACAACTGATTCATTGCAAATACCTTTTTTCAACACCACAAATGAAGGCTATACACTTTGACTTTGCAAGACAGCATACACAGCAATCAGATTGAGTACGTCTGTGTCAAGAGTTAATGGAGAAGCTCACTATCTTCAGCTAAAACAAGGCCAGGAGCTCACTATAGAAAAGACCATCAGTTGTTCATACACAAGTTCAAGTTGAAGCAGAAGACAATCAAAACATGTCCAAAAGACACAAAATATGACCTTGATTATATTGCTCATGAATTTGGAGACATCTAAAGAATAGATTTCATACATTGAACACCAATGACTGAAAACCAGAATTATTGTGGGATGACATCAAGAACATCATCCATGAAGAAAGCAAAAGGTCATTAAAAGGACAGGAAAGGAAGAGAAGGCCACAATAGAAGTCAGAAAAGACTCTGAAACTTTCTCTCAAAAGGAGAGTAGCTAAAGCAAATGCATGATATAACAAGTTCAAAGAGCTGAACAGAAGATTTCAAAGAGCAGCTCAAGAAGACAAAGTCAATTATTATAATGAAATGTGCAAAGACCCAGAGCTAGAAAATCAACAGGGAAGAACATGCTCAGCATTTCTTAACCTGAAAGAACGGAAGAAAAAATTCAAGCCTCGAGTTACAATATTGAATGATTCTAGTGACAAAATATTGAATGATGCAGAAAACATCAAAAGAAGATAGAAGGAATGTATAGTCACTGTGCCAAAAAGAACTGGTCAATGTTCATCCATTTCAGGAAGTGGCACATGATCAAGAACCAATGGTACTGAAGGAAGAAGTGGAAGGTGCACTGAAGAAATAGGTGAAAAACAAGGAATAAACTGAATACCCACTGAGATGTTTCAATAAATGGCTGCCACACTGGAGGCACTCACCTGTCTATGCCAAGAAATTTGAAGACAGATACCTGGCCAACTGACTGGAAGAGATCCATATTTGTACCCATTCCAAAGAAAGGTGACTCCAGAGAATGTGGAAATTATCGAACAATATCATTACTATCACAAACAAGTGAAACCTTACTGAAGATAATAAAAAATAGTTGCAGCACTATATTGACAGAGAACTTCCAGAAAGGAAAGCTGGATTCAGAAGAGGATGGGGAAGGAGGAATTTCACTGTTGATGTCAGATATATCATGGCTGGAAGCAAAGAATACCAAAAAGATGTTTACTTGTGTTTTATTGACTATGCAAAAGCATTCAATTGTATGGATCCTAACAAATTATGGATAACATTGAGAAGAATGGGAATTCCAGAATACTGTATTGTACTCTTCAGGAACCTGGACATAGATCAGGAGGTTGCCATTCAAACAGGAAAAGGGGATACTGCATAGTTTAAAATAAGGAAGGGAGTGTATCAGGGTTGTGTCCTTTCACCATACTTGTTCATTCTGTGTGCCAAACAAATAATACCAGAAGCTGGACTATATGAAGAACAACATTGCATCAGGATTGGAGGAAGACTCATTAACAATCTGAGATATGCAGACAACACAACTTTGCTTGCTGAAAGTGAGGATGATTTAAAGCACTCAGTGATGAAGATTAAAGACTTCAGTCTGCAGTATAGATTATATCTCAACATAAAGAAAATGAAAATCCTAACAACTGGACCAATAAAAAGCATCACAATAAATGGAGAAAAGATTAAAGTTGTTAAATATCTCCTATTACTTTGTTCCATAATCAATACCAATGGAAACAACAGTCAAGATATCAGACAATGTGTTGCACTGGGCAAAACTGCTGCAAAAGGCCTCTTTAAAGTGCTGGAGAGCAAAGATGTCTCCTTAAAGACCAAAGTGTGCCTACCCCAAGCCATGGTATTTTTAATTGCCTCATTCACATGTGAAAGCTGGACAATGAATGAGGAAGACCAAAGAAGAGTTGATGCTTTTGAGTTGTGGTGTTGACAAAGAATACTGAAAGTACCATGGACAAAGAACTAACAACTCTGGCCTGGAAGAAGTGCAGCCAGAATGCTCCTTGGAAGCAATAATAGCCAGACTTCACCTCACTTACTTTGGTCATGTTGTCAGAAGGGACCATTCCCTTCTGGAGAAGGATATCATGCTAGTTAAAATGGAGGGTCAGCCAAGAATAGGAAGGCCTTCAAAGAAATGGGTTGATATGGTGCCTGCAACGACGGGCTCAGGTATAGCACAAATTGTGAGACTGGCACAGGATCAGCCAATATTTTGATCTGCCGTAGTTAAGGTCATTATGAGTGGGAATCGACTTGACGGCCCTTCACAACAATATACAGTATGTGAGATTCCATTAGCATTGTTGTTGTTGTTGTTAGGTGCTGTCAAGTCAGCTCTGACTCACTGACAGAATGAAACACTGTACAGTCCTGTGACAGCCTCACAATCTTGCTATACCTGAGCCCATCATTGCAACCACTGTATCAATCCATCTCATTGAGTCAGAGATGATTTGACAGCACCTAACAACAACAACACAAAGACTACTTGAGTATAAAATTGGACATTGTGCAGTTTTGTGCTTTGAACAAAAAGTTACAAATTGTCTAACAACTAAAATTAACATTCATTATATATAGAGATTTATCTATTAAAGGTTCTATGAAACAATTTTAAATATTATGCAAAGAAATTGAGTGGCAGGAGTCAAATTGATATCAGTGAGTTTTTGGTTTACAGATGTGATGGCATCAGGGCATATCTTACACCTTCATACTAGGCTGGAAAACACATACCTTACACAAGATGGAAAGGTGATAGCATGTTAAATCACATATCCTCTGATGATACAACTTTGCTTGCTGAAAGTGAGGATGACTTGAGGCACTTACTGATGAAGGTTGAAGAATACAGTCTGCAGTATGGATTATGTCTCAATATA
>NW_006921865.1:4228261-4265112 GCF_000298275.1 Orycteropus afer afer | reverse complement strand
AACCTTCCTTCCGAGGAGTGGCTGATGGGTTTGAACCGCCAGCCTTCTGGTTAGCAGTCAAGTGCTTTTAGCCACTATGCTACCAGAGCTCCCGTTCTTTTACTAGTTAGTGGTAATTTCAGTATTCTTGACATCATAACTCAAAAGCTTCAACTCTTCTTTGGTCTTTCTTGTTCATTGTCTTGCTCTCAGGTTCAAATGAGGCAATTGAAAATACCATGGCTTGCTTTGTTGTTGTTATGTGTTGTCGAGTCAGATCTGACTCATAGCAACCCCTCCTTGGGTTTCCAAGGCAGTATCACTATGGAAATATTGCCCCATCTTCTTTCTGAGGAGTGGCTGTTGGGTTTGAACCACCAGCCTTCTGGTTAGCAGTCAAATGCCTTAGGCACTATGCTACCAGAGCTCCTTGCTCTAGGCACACATTAGTCTTCAGAAAGACACCTTTGCTCTTCAGTACTTTAAAGAGGATGTTTTGCAGCAGATTTGTCCAATGTATTACATTGTCTGATTTCTTTTTATTTATTTATTTGTGTATCTATCTATGTATATATCTATTTATTTAAGAGCTTGTTTTACATTCAATCTTAGGTGTACATTTAGTTTCACTCCCCATTTACCATGTTTAAACCTAACCCAGTCTCCTCCTCTCCCTACCTTGTAACACTCCCCCTGTGCCCCTCATATTTATGCACTCCTATTTGTCCTGCATTTCCTCAATTTGAACGTTTGTCCTCTGGAGTCCTGCAGTCTATTGCTCTAAGGGATATATTACTATAGAGTATGTAGGTGCATCATCCTGGGTTGAGTGGTCTGCATATATATCTTGTTAACTATTGGGCTTAGAGCCAGCCCCTAGGGGTGCATTTTATTCCAGGCACAGAATGTATTGGGGCTCTCACCAGATTTCATCTGACCAGTAATTCTGTTCATTATTGAGTTTTTGGATTTTGATCCATGTTTTCCCTCCCACTCTATCCAGGATCTCCAGATTTGATCCTTTCCTGAGTGATTAGCATTTGTAGGCAGGCAACATCTAGGTCTTCTGGTCTTGAGGACCATTGTGCCCTAGGGCTGATTGGTTCCAAATGCCCCTCTTTTTTTTTTTTTTTTCCCTTTGCTTTTTTTGTCGCTTCTGATGCTGGAAGACCATTAGCTGCATCTTAGATGGCCGCTTGAAAGCTTTTAAGACCCCAGTCACTACTTACCAAGGCAGGATTTAGAGCAAAGCTTTTATGTATTTTGTTATGCCAATTGAGTCTGGTGGCCCCCAGTACTATGTTCTTGAGAGGATAGATCTATTGGATCTCTCTCCCATAGTGTCTGGTTGTCTGTGAAGGATTACTCTGTGTCTGTCTTCTAGTGTTTCTGTAAGGAATGCAAGTATTTTCTATCACTGGTGTCTGCAAAAGGAGCCTCAGCTGAATCTATCCTTAGTCTAGAGTATACTCCTGTTCACTGACCCCCATCTGATCCTCTCAGGTGTTTATGTGTTTATTTGTAGCCTGATGTTTGGTTTTAATGATAATGCAGTATTGTGGACATATTGGTTGGTATTAACATCTGTCATCTATCTCTTATGTGCACAATTCAGTGTGCTCCCATTTCCTAATGTTATCATGGTGGTCACAGATCTTTCCTGTATATCCCTCCCCCTACCAATGTCAGCATGTAGGCCCCAACTTGCCTGAAATTAATCTCTCCCCTTCCTTCCCCATCCAGGTAACCTACAAAGTGAGTTCCCTTTCCCAAGCAAACCCTTCTTTTTACAGTTATGGGTTCATACAGTACTTGTCTTTCTGTGATTGACTTATTTCACTCAGCATAATGTCCCCCAGGTTCATCCATATTGTGAGATGATTCACATATCTCTCATTGTTCTTTAATGTAGCATAGTATTCCATTATGTGCCATGGACCATAATTTGGTTATCTACTCATCTGTTGATGGGCATTTAGGTTGTTTCCATCTCCTTGCTATAGTGAATTGTGCTGCGATGAACATAGGTGTATATATGTCTGTCCATGTGCTATCTCTCACCTCTTTAGGATATATTCCTAGTAAAGGAATTGCTGGGTCAAATAGTACTTCTACTTTCAGTTTTTTAACAAAACGCCGTACCGTTTGTCACAATGGTTATACCATTTTACAATACCACCAGCAGTGCATAGGGGTTCCAATCTCTCCGCAACCAGCATTTGTTATATTCTGACCTGTTGAACTTTGCTATTATTGCTGGGGTGAGATGATATCTCATAGTTGTTTTGATTTGCATCTCTCTAATAATTAATGATCGCAAGCAATTTCTCATGTGTTTGTTGGCTGCCTGTTTATCTTCTTTGGTGAAATGTCTGTTCAAGTCTTTTGTCCATTTGTGAATTTGGTTATTTGTCTTTTTGGTGCTGAAGTGTTGAAGTTTTCTATGGATTTTGGAGAGAAGTCCTTTATCAGAGATGTTATAGGGAAATATTTTCTCCCAATTTGTAGGTTCTCTTTTTACCCTTTGATGAAGTCTTTCAATGTGCATAAGAATTTAATTTTTAAAAGGTTGCAGTCATCTAGCTTTTCTTCTATCTCCTGCACATTCTGGGCTATGCTTGATAGTCTATTTATGCCACAAATTAGGGCTCCCAGATTTTCCCCTATTTTATCTTTGATGAATTTTATAGTTTTGGGTTCTACATTTAAGTCTTTGATCCAGCTTGAGTTTGTTTTTGTGTATGGTGTGAGGTATCTCCAGTGAAGCCATCAGGGCCAGGGCTTTTCTTGGTGGGAAGTTTTTTTATGACCTGCTTGATTTCTTCTTTTGTTATAGGCTTGTTCAAGTTTTCTGTCTCTGAGTGGGATAGTTTAGGTAGGTCTTGTGATTCTAGAAGCTTGTCCATCTCTTCTAGGTTCTCGAATCTGTTGGAGTACAGTTTTTCATAATATTCTGTCAGTATCTTTTTTATTTCAGTTGGTTTTGTTTTGATGACACCATTTTCATTTACAATTCTTGTGATTTGGACCTTCTCTTTCTTTTCTTTAGTTAGATCACCAATGATTTATCAATTTTATTAGTATTTTCCAAGAAACAGCTTTTTGTTTTGTTGATTTTCTCTATGTTTTTTTTTTTTTTAATTTTCTGTTTCATTTGTTTCTGCTCTGATATTTATTATTTCCTTGCTTCTAGATATGTAAGATTGTTTTGTTGTTCTATTTCTAGTTGTTGTAGTTGATGAGTTAGAGTGTTTGTCTGATTACCTAGTGCCACTCAGACAAGAATATACCACAAATGGGATGGCCTGAACAAACAAGAGTTTATTCTTACAATTTGGAGGCTTTATATCCAAGTTCAAAGTGACAGGCTCTAGGGGCTGGGTGAAAGCCCCTCAGCCTCAGGCTTCAGCTCTGCCTCCAGCTCCCAGCCCACTGAAGCTAGAGGATTTTCTTCACTCAAAAAGCTGCTGGCTAAGCCCCAGGTTGAAAAGTAAAAAGGCACAGTCCTGACATTACCAAAACACACAGCAGGCCATTAAATCAAGTCCATTGTAAGTCCCCGGGTCAGCAGAGCATGGCAGGCAGAACAACAACACGGCTACATGCATGGTCCAAGCATACCATAAGCTAAAGACCATTCCCAAAGGTGCTGCTTATATATGGGATGCAGACCGCATACCCAAAAGCAGCTACTCAGTTGCCCACAGTAGATTCCACCATGAAGTTGATTACTAGTCTCATCATGGGGAATACTACATCCAGCTGCCCAGCCACTCAACCAGGCCTAGCCAAGTTGACACAAACACATAACCACCACAGTGTTGCTTTTGTTTCTTTCCTCTTTTTTGATGTATGCATTTATTGCTATAAACTGTCCTCTGAGTACTGCTTTTGCTGTGTCCCATAGGTTTTGGTATGATGTATCTTCATTCTCATTTGTTTCTGGGATTTTTTATTATTATTATTTCAGTTTTTATTCTGTTCAGTGGTTTTTGAACAGTGAGTTGTTCAGCTTCCATATGTTTGATTCTTTTTTCTAGATCATCCTATTATTAATTTATAATGTTGTAGCATTGTGGTCTGAAAAGATACTTTGCAGTATTTCAGTGCTTTTGATTTTATTGAGACTTGTTTTATGTCCTAACATATGATCTATTCTGGAGAAGAATCCATATGCACTGGAGAAGAATGTGAATTGTACTTTTGTTGGGTGAAATGCTCTGTATATGTCTATGAAGTCGAGTAGGTTGATTGTATTATTTAGTTCTTCTGTATCTTTGATTAGTTTTTTTCTGGTTGACCTGTCCCTCTTTGAAAGTGGTGTGTTAAAATCTTCTACTACTATTGTAGAGTTGTCTACTGTCCCTTTTAATTCAGTTAATATTTTCTTCACTTATTTTGCAGCACTTTCATTGGTTGCGTAAATATTTATTATTGTAATGTCTTCTTTGTCAGTTGACCCTTACAGCACCAAATAATGTCCTTCTTTATCTCTTATGATGTTTTTCACCTTAGTGTCTATTTTGTCAGAAATTAGTATTTCCACTCCTGCTGTTTTTTGGTTTGCATTGGTTAGGTATGTTTTTTTCCATCCCTTAACTCTTAATTTGTTTTTATCTTTGTGTCTAAGGTGGGTCTCTTGTAAGCAGCATATCGATGGGTCTTCTTTGCTTATCAAGTCTGCCACTCTCTTTCTCTTGATAGGTGCTTTTAGTTCATTCACACTGAGTGTAATTAGTGATAGGTATCAATTGATTGCTGTCATTCTATTGTGTTTTTTTGTCGTGTTGTTGGTGTTTCCTTGGTCTATATAATTTTCTGTGCTAAGTTCAGTTCGTTGGCTAATGCTTTCTCTTTTCTCTTTATTGTTGGTTTTGTGCTTATTAAATCCATATGTTTTCCTTTCTCTGCATTTTCTTAGGGGGATTGTTATTTTTCTCTGTGTTTACCTTGGAGTACATTCTTGTCTTTACATTTTTAGAACAGTGCATACTGTGAAGACATTTTCCTGTTTTCCTCTCCATTTGGCAGTTTGGACCTAGAAGTTTTATTCCCTCTGATAGATCATTTGCTGTTGTCATGTGCTGATTGAATTCCTTGGTTTTTATCTTACAATGCTTTATGATCCTATTTTGAGTTTCTATTTCTGATTTGGTTTTAATATTGATGCCATATATACTGATATTGTTGATTTCTATTGTGGGTTCTCTATTGGAAGAAATTCCTTAAGCATTTCTTATAGTGTTGGTCTGGTTTTTACAAAATCCCTTAATTTCTGTTTGTCTGAGAATGTCTTGATTTCACCATCATATTTGATAGAAAATTTGACTGGATATAAGATTCTTGATTGGAAGTTCTTTTCCTTCAGTGTTTTATACATTCTTTTCCATTGCCTTCTTGCCTTCATGGTTTCTGCTGAGTAATCGGAGCTCAGCCTAGCTGTCTGATTATAAGTAATATTTATTTTGTGCCAAGCAGCTCTCAAAATTTTTTCTTTGTCTTTGGTTTTAGAGAGTTTGATTACAATATGCCTTGGTGTTTTTCTCTTGAGATCTATCCTATATGGGTTTCTATGAGTTTCTTGGACAAATTTCTTTTCTTCTTTCATGATATGGGGGAAGTTTTCTGTTAGCAGGTCTTCCACAATTTTTTCAGTTTTTTTTTTTTTTTTTTTAACCTCTTCTTGTTCTGGAATTCCCAATGAGTCTTATGTGGTTTCTTCTCATGTCATCCCATAAATTTCTTAGGTTCTCTTAATGTCTCTTAAATCTTTGTTCTGATTTTTCTTCATACAGGCTGGTGTCCAGGGAAGAATATGCATTCTTCAGCCAGTTCTAAACTACTCTTTTTTGCTTCTACTGCGTTGTGTAATTCTGTAATTTTAATATTCATCTTCTGGTTTTCTAACTGCTGTTTTTGTGTGAGTTCTAATTGTGTATTAATCTTATTATTTTGTTCTTGAATGACTTTCTTGAGTTCTTTTGGGGAAATTTCTGTGTTCTCCTTATTTCTGTTTGGAGTTTCCTTAGTCACTTGTTAAGCTCTATAAACATATCTTCTAAATTCCCTCTCAGATAGTTCTATTGCCTCCTCTTCATCAATGTTTAATGAGACCTTTGTTTGTGGTCTTGCTTCTAATGCCTTGTAATTTTATTTATTTATTTATTTATTTTGATTTGAGGTTTCCTGTTGTTTCCTAGATATTTTGAGGTTGTCTTTAGCTGTTGGTTATGTACTGATTTGTTTTGTCATGGTTTTATGGTTTAATATTTTGAAAAGTTGAAGCTGGTGTATTTTACTTTTTTAGTTATTAATTCAGGTATGCTGGGCTTCTCTGCAGTTTTCTTTGTGATGGTGGAATCACTGTGTGGAACGTGGATATGGGTTTCTGTTTATAGTAAAGTTGGTTTAGAGTTTGAACTGGGAGGTTTTATGTTGGCTGAATGTAGTGTCTTCTATTGAATGAATAAAGTTATTGATGGAGAAGGTGGGAGCAGAAGAAAGAAAGCTTGTTTTTGCTAGGGGCTGTTTCTAGGGTTTTGAGCAGGCTGCAACTGATGACATAGTACTGTTATTCACAGGTTCACAGCTCAATTTCAGCAAGGACTCCAGCTGTTAGGGGGTCACTACTTTCTGCCAGGCTCAGACACATGCAAAAACCCCACTCTTGAGCCCCTTCAGTGCCAAAAAGCCGACCCAAGACAACTTCCTGTCTCCACAATCTGCCTCAGGAGTTCCTCTGTGGGTCTGCCCACCCATGGCACCAAAGAGCCTCTCGGTTTCAGTGGTTCTGGAGTAGGGAGAGTGACTGTTAATAATCTGTGGTCACAATATTATTGATAAAGTCAAGTGTAGGCCTCTCAGTGCCACTAAGCTGACCCAAGCCTGTAAGGGCACCTTCCCAGGCCTGCCCTCCTGCAGCATCAATGGACTCTCTGCTCAGGTTTCAGTGGCACTGGACTTGCCCATTTGTACCTAGTCAACCCAAGTTACCAATAAAATCTGGTGTTGAAGGTAGAGCCTTGGGGTGATCGCTGGTATGCTGGTGTGGTCACTGGTATGCTGGTGTCGTTGCTGGTATGCTGGTGTGGTGTGTCTTCTTCCTTAACCCAGGGAGATCTTGGATGGCCATTCTTGCCTGCCAATTGGCACTCCCCCAGGGAAGTCTCCAATGGCCTTTCTAGGCTGCCTGTTGGTGTTCCACAAGACAGATCTTCTGATCTTGTTATTTGTCCCTTGTCCTTTCCTCCTTTCTAATTCTACTCCTCTGAGTTTGGTGCACTCTGACACAGTGAGCTGTGCAGAGCACCAGAATCCCTAATTCAAACTGCTGTACCTAGTTTTTCAAGTACTAAGATGCTAAAGGGAAATAGTGTGGTGATTACTGATGAGACTCCATTTTTTTTCTCCATTGTCTGATTTCTTGACTGCTGCTTCCATTGGTGTTGATGTTGGAACCAAGTAAAATTAACTCTTTTACAATTTTAATATTTTCTCCATTTATTGTGATGCTTCTCATTGGTCCACTTGTTAAGATTTTCATTTTCTTTACATTGATGTGTAATCCATACTGCAGATTGTAGTCTTTAATCTTCATCAGTAAGTGCTTCAAGTCATCCTCATGTTCAGCAAGCAAAGTTGTGTCACCTGCATATCTCAGTTTGTTAATGAGTTAATCGGCATCCTCCAATCCTGATGCACATTCTTCTTCATATCATTCAAACCAAAACAAAACGAAACTCACTGCCATCAAGTTGGATCCGACTCACAGTGACCCCTCCTTGGGTTTCTGGGGCAATATCACTACAGAAATAGTTTACCCAACAAGCTTGTGGGATTATTTGTTCAGCATACAGATTAAGTAAGTATGGTGAAAGGATAGAACCTTGATGCACTCCCTTACTGATATTAAACCATGCAATATCCCCTTGTTCAGTTCCAACAACAACCTCCTGAACTATGTACAGATTCCTGATAAGCACAATGAAGTATTGTGGAATTCCCATTCTTCTCAATCTTATCCGTAATTTTTTATGATCCACACAAACTTATGCTTTTGCATAGTCAATAAAACACAAGTAAATATCTTTCTGGTATTCTTTACTTTCACCCAAGATCTCATCTAAACATCAGAATGATATTGTGCATTCCATGTCCTCTTCTGAATCCAGCTTGCATTTCTGGAAGTTCTCTTTCAATGTACTACTACAACCGTTTTATAATTATCTTCAGCAAGATTTTAGTTGTATGTAATATAAATGATATTGTTCAATAATTTCCACATTCTGTGGGATCACCTTTCTTTGGAATGGGTACAAATATGGATCTCTTCCAGTCAGTTGGCCAGGTAGCTATCTTCCAAATTTCTTGGCATAGACAGGTGAGTGTCTCCAGTATGGCATCCATTTGTTGAAACATCTCAATGGATCTTCCATAAATTCCTGGAGACTTTTTCTTAGCCAATTTCTTCAGTGCATGTTTGATTATTCCCTTCATTACCATGATTCTCAATCATATGCCACCTCCTGAAGTAGATGAGCATTGACCAGTTCTTTTTGGAATAGTGACTCTTTATTCCTTCCATCTTCTTTTGATGTTTCCTGCATCATTCAATATATTACCCATAGAATCTTCCAATCTTTCAACTTGAGGTTTAATTTTTTTTTTCCTCAGTTCTTTCAGCTTGAGAAATTCTGAGCATGTTCTTTTCTTTTGGTTTTCTAACTACAGGCATTTGCACATTTTATTATAGTAATTGACTTTGTCTTCTTGAACCGCTCTTTGAAATCTTCTGTTTAGCTCTTTGATCTTGTCATTTCAACCATTTGCTTTAGCTACTCTCCATTCAGAGTCTCTTCTGACTTCAATTGTGGCCTTCTCTTCTTTTCCTGTTCTTTTTAATGACCTTTTGCATTCTTCATTGATGATTTTTTTTTATTTCATCCCATAATTTCTCTGGTTTTCTGTCACTGGTGTTCAATGCATAAAATCTATTCTTTAGATGTCTCCAAATTCATGAGCAATATAATCAAGGTCATATTTTGTCTCTTTTGGACTTGTTTTAATTGTCTTCTGCTTCCTCTTGAACTTGCATATGAGCTACTGGTGGTCTGTTCCACAGTTAGCTCCTGACCATGTTTTGGATGAAGATATTGAGCTTCTCTACCACCTCTTGACACAGATGTAGTCAATCATATTATTGTGTACTCCATCTGGTGAAGTCCTCTTGTATTGCCATCATTTATGTTGTTCAAAAAAGGCATTTGCAAAGAATAAGTCATTGTCACAAAATTCTGTCATGTTATCTCCAGTGTTATTTCTCTCACCAAGATCATAGTTGCTACCTACTGTTGATTCATCTTTGTTTCTAACTTTTGCATTCTAATCACCAGTGATAATCAACACATTTTGATTGAATGTTTGGTCAATTTCAGACCACAGAAGTTGGTCAAAATCTTCAATTTCCTCATCATTGTCTCTGGTGGTTGGTGAATAAATTTGCAAAATAGTAATATTAACTGGTGTTCCTTTTTAAGCGTATGGATATTATCCTGTTACTGACAGCATTGTACTTCAGGATGGATCTTGAAACATTCTTTGTAACAATGAATGTCATGTCATTCATCTTCAATTTTTCATTCCTGGAATAATAGATCATATGGTAGTCTGATTCTAAATGGCCACAACCAGTCCATTTGAGTGTACTGCTGCTTAGGATATTGATTTTTATGTGTTCCATTTCATTTTTGACAACTTCCAATTTTCCTAGATTCATACTTCATACATTCCATGTTCCAATTATTATTGGATGTTTGAAGCTGTTTTTCTCTCATTTTGAGTGGTGCCACATCAGCAAATGGAGGTTGAAAGCTTTACTCCATCAACACTATTAAGGTTGTCTCTACTCTGAGGAGATAGCTCTTCCATCATCGTATACTGAGTGCCTTTCAACCTGAGAGCTCATCTTCCAGTACTATATCAGTTAATGTTTCAGGACTATTCATACAGTGTTCCAGTAATATATCAGACAGTGTTTCACTGCTATTTATACAATAAAAATATAGTCTAAATATTCCAATTTTTTTAATCTGTTACTGAATTAATTTTTGTTCACTAAAACAGTGAGCAAGTTGATGGATCCAGTATTAAACCTGCCATAGGAGGGATGGCCTGGCTTGTGTCTGTTCTTCATATAGATCCTACAGTCCTCAAACAGCTACTATGGAGTACCATTTCACATAGATCTAAGTGTATTGTCTCTCCCTGCAAGGTGGAGTAGGAGCCTGGAAAGTCTTAGTGCATCAAAACATATTCAATGTTTTCTTAGTCACTCAACTGCCACTGTCAAGCCTTTACTCTGACAAGCAGCAATGAAAGGCACTTAGAAACACAAGTTTGCCAGAAGTTATGAAGATATTTGTTTGCAATTAAGCAATTTCCTTCCACAATTAGCTGCAGGCATATTTGATGAGAATATCTAGAATTGAGATGAGAAGATTTTCTCTCTCCACAGTTTGAATGATATGAAGGTCTAGATCAGTGTTGTGAAATAAATATTCAATGCAAGTAACAAATGTACTTTTAAATTCCTCTTTGCCACATAAAATGAAATAAAGCTTAGTAATATATTTCCTCTAACCTAATATATAGGAGTTCTGGTGGTGTAGTGCCTTAAGGCATTTGACTGCTAAACAGAAGGCTGTAGGTTCAAACCCACCAGCCACTCCTCAGAAGGAAGGTTGGACAATCTACTTCATAGTGATATCGCCTCAGAAATCCAAGGAGGGGTCTCTATGAGTCAGATCCGACTTCACGGCAGTGAGGTTTTTTTTATTATTATTATTATTTTTAACCTAATATATATAGTACATTCTTCTTCCATACGAAGTTTTCAAAAGCTGGTCTCAGTTTTATACTTATGCCACATTTTAATTCAAATGAGCCACATTTCAGCAGCTCAATAATAACAAAAGGCTAATGGTTACCATTTTGGACAACATAGATCTTAATATCAAAGCTCCATTGTATGTTTTCTTGTTAATGTCCATCAAAAGCAGAGTAGATAGTAGATAAAAATTTGGAAATAAATATCTGCAGAATGCCTTCTGAATAAAAGGAAAATTAGAGACCTTTACAGAGTAAAATATTTCCAAATAATAAAAAGAAAAATAAAATTCTAAATCTAGATGTTTATTATCAAAATTAAATTTAGATGATTGATTGCAATTTTTATTTTTATCAACAGTAGCAATAAAATGATACTCTGCAATTTACCCTGTTATTTCATTAACATAAAAATTATAGTGGTTATTTTAGGCTCAATCAAATATTGGGTACTGATTTATGGAGATTATGTATAAATAATATGTATTTGAGAATGCAATTTCTTTCTTTTTTTTCCTTTTATAATAAGAAAATATGCATTGTGTTCTCCTTTAATTATCAAAACTCTGTCTCTACATATACTTTTTGATTATGTGATTCAGTTCTTACTTCACTTTTCTATCCCCACAAATTCTACTGAGAGAAAATAGCTAAAATTTATATTATTAAAAAAAAAGTTACATTTTCCTTTTTGCTGTTCTATTCTAGATAATAGAAGAATAAAAACTATATCATTTATATGCAGATTTTTATACTGACTTATGAGTTATTATGTGTATTTTACATACTTAAAATTATCTATAAGAGTTCATCTCTTGTGCTTTGGCTATGTTATCAAGAGAGATCAGTCCCTGGAGAAATAGATCTTCCTTGGAAAAGTAGAGGGTCAGTGAAAAAGGAGAAGATTTTCAGTAAGATAAATTGAAACAATGGCTGCAACAATGGGCTAAAGCATAGCTAAAATCGTGAGGATGGCACAGGATTGAGCAGTGTTTTGTTCTCTCATACATAGGGTTGTTCTAAGTGGAAACTGACTCAAGAGCACCTAACAACAGCAACAACAACAACAACATAATTATGTGCAACTTAAAATGGCTCAAAAGCAAGGCAAACACCAAAAAAAAGTATAAATAATTGTTCTTTTTAAAATCTGTAGTTAAATTATTGTTTCTTATCTAAGTCAGGACTCTAGTCTCTCTTTTGCAGTCTAATCTGGATTTATCATTTTCAGATATTTTACATGCAATGTATACATGTTAAAAACAAATAAAGCTTGGTTTCTTAAACCTGTCATCAAGATTTTTTAAAATACATTCTCAAACTATATTTTCTTCTCTTGTATTTGTTGTTCAAACAAATTTGTTGTACTAGATTTATCTCTAGTAACTGTCTCCCAAATACAGTTCTAATTCTTCAGATTCTAATATTTGGTACCAGGCCTTCCTCATCTCTGCATATTCTGTTTTCATTTAACATATTATATTTCTACCTATTCTTCAATTTCCACGTCAACTATTTCCTTGAGTAATTTTTCCAGATTGCTCCTGTATAGAGCAATATCTCATCTTTCTGACCTCCTGCAGTTCTTACAATGAACAATGACTTAATACTTATTTAAACTGAGGTGTAAAAAATTGAGTTAACATAAAATATTAAGATGAAAATAATATACAAACAAACCACTCTGCTAACTTCAAATGATTACAGCTATCAATGGAAGGATAGAAGATCACTTTCAGGGCAGAAGGGAAGGCTGAAAAAAATATGAAAGGGCAGGTATAGAAACATTTGTAGATTTATAGCAAGGACAACTCCACAGACTTAGATGGATGGACACTGAAAGGGAACAACACAATTCATCAGTTATTTTGTCATATTGTCGTGGTTTGCATGTTGCTGTGAGGCTGGAGACTATGCCACCGGTCTTTCAAATATCAGCAAGGTCACTCAGGGTGGATAGGTTTCAGTGGAGCTTCCAGACTAATATAAACTCAGAAGAAAGAAGGGAGCATCCACTTCTCAAATTTGCCAGTGAAAACATTATGAATAGAAGTGAAAGACTGTCTGATATATTACTGAAAAGCTGTACTAATAGCCCTAAAATATTGTCTGATTTAGTGCCAGATGATAAGCCCTCAAGTCGGCATTCAAAACACAACTTGGAGAAGAGTTGTATCCTCAAAGTGGAGCGACCTTAATGATGTGGAAGGAACAAAGCTTCCAGGACCTCCATTGACTGATGGTACATTCCTCAGAATGGGAAGAAATGGTTGCAAACATTCATTAATAATCAGAACATAGAATGTACAAAGTATGAGTGTAGGAAAATTGGAAGTTGTCAAAAATGAAATGGAATGCATAAAGATTGATTTCACGAGCATTTTTAGTAAGCTGAAATAGACATATATTGACCATTTAAAATCAGACAATCATATGATCTCCTATTCCAAGAATGACAAATTAAAGAGGAATGGCATGACAGTCATCATCACAAAGAATGTTTCAAGATCTATCCTGAAGTACAATGCTGTCAGTGATAGGATAATATTCATATGCTTACAAGGAAGAGTAGTTAATACTACTGTTATTAAAATTTACCACCGATCACCAAAGCCAATGACAAGGAAATTGAAGATTTTTACCAACTTCTGCAGTCTGAAATTGACCAAATATGTACTCAAAATGTACTGATTATTACTCGTGAATGGAATATGAACATTGAAAGCAAAGTAAAATAATCAGCAGTTGGAAATTATGGCCTTGGTTATAGAAAAAAAAAAAAATGCCAAAGATCTCATGAGAAACTTGCAAGATCAATGACTTATTCATTGCAAATACATTTTTTTTTTCCAACATAAATGTCAGCTATAATGTGGGCCTCTCCAGATGGAATGCACATGGATCATATAGACTACATTTGTGGAAAAGGGTTATGGAGAAGCTCGATATATTCAACAAAAACAAGGCCAGAGCTGACTGGAGAACAGACCATTGACTGCTCATATGCATGTTCAAGCTAAAGCTGAGAAAGTTCAAAACAAGTCCACAAAAGCCAAAATATAACCTTGATTATAGCCCATCTGAATTTAGAGACAACCTGGAGAACAGATTTGATGCATTAAACACCAGTGATTGAAGAACAGACAAGTTGTGTGATGACATGAAGAACATCATCCATGAAGAAAACAAAAGGTCATTAAAACGACAGGAAAAGAAGAAAAGACCACAACAGATTTCAGAAGAGTTTCTGAAACTTGCCTTTCAATGGAGAGTAGCTAAAGCAAATGGAACACATGACAAGATAAAAGAGCTGAATAGAAGATTTCAAAGAACAGCTCAAGAAGACAAAGTCAATTATCATGAAGAAATATGCAAAAATCTGGAGTTAGAAAACTGAAAGGGGAAAATACACTCAGCATTTCTCAAGCTGAAAGAACTAATGAAAAAATTCAAACCTTGAGTTGCAATATGGAAAATTCTATAGGCAAAATATTGAATGATGCAGGAAGCATCAAAAGAAGACGGAAGGAATACACAGAGTCAGTATGCAAAAAAGAATTGGTCCAATGTAATCCACCATATAAACAAAACAAAAGACCATATGATCATATCAATCGATGGAGAAAAGGCGTTTGATAAAATCCAACACCCATTCTTGTTCAGAACTCTCAGCAAAATGAGGATAGAAGGGAAATTCCTCAACATAATAAAGGGTATACACACAAAGCCAACAGACAAAATTATTGTTAACAGAGAAAGACTCAAAGCATTCCCCTTACAGATGGGAACCAGGCAAAGATGACCTCTATCACCACTTCTATTTAACATTGTATTGGAAGTCCTAGCTAGGGCAATGGGACAAGAAAGAGAAATAACAGGCATCCAAATTGGCAAAGAGAAAGAAAATCTATCTCTATTTGCAGATTATATGATCAGATACATTCCAAACCCAAGAACTCACTGCCTTCAATTGTATTTGACTCATAGTGACCCCTCCTTGAGTTTCCAAGGCAGTATCTGTACGGAAATAGATTGCCCGATCTTCCTTCTGAAAAGTGGCTGCTGGGTTTGAACCATCAGCCTTTTGATCAGTAGTCAAATGCCTTAGGCACTCTGCCACCAGAACTCCCAAGAGACTCAGAAAAATGTAACTACTACACAAAAACTACTGGAACTACTAGAGGGGTTCAGCAAAGTGGCAGGATACAAGGTCAACATAAAAAAATCAGTTTGATTCCTCTACATCAACAAAGAGGTCTCCAAAAAAGAAATAAGGAAAATGATACCATTTATAAGAGCTACCAAAAAGACAAAATATCCAGGAATAAATCTTACCAAAGACACAAAAGATCTATACAAAGAAAACGACTTTGTATAGTAGTGTATACTACTACTACAAGAAACTATAAGGAATCTATATAAATGGAAGAACCTGCCTTATTTATGGTTAGGAAGACTGAATATTGTGAAAATGTCAATACTACCCAAAGCAGTCTACACATTTAATGCAATCCTGATTCAGATACCACTAACGTTTTTTAAGGATATGGAAAAAGCAGTTATTAATTTCATATGGAATGGAAAGAGACCTTGGATAAGCAAAGCACTACTGAAGAAGAAAAACAAAGTGTGAGGTCTCACACTCCCAGATCTCAAAACCTATTATACAGTCACAGTAGTTAAAACAGTGTAGTATTGGTACAGTGAAAGACAGACCAGTGGAACAGAATCAAAAACCTAGAAATAGACCCATCCATCTATAGTTAGTTGATCTTGGATAAAGGATCAAAACCCATTAAATGGGAAGAGATAACCTTTTTAACGAGTGTTGTTATTAGTGCCATCGAGCCATCCAGACTCATAGTGAACCTAAGCACAGCAGAACAAAACACTGCCTGGTCCTGTGCCAGCTTCATGATCCTTGCTATAGCTGAGCTTATTATTGAAACCACTGTGTCAATCCATCTCTTTGATGACCTTCCCCTTCTTCATTGACCCTACACTTTACCATTGTGTGAATGTAACATAGTTTAACAAATGGTGCTGGCAAAATTGGATATCCACCTACAGAAAAATGAAACAAGACCCATACTTCACACCATACACAAAAACAAACTAAAATTGGATCAAAGACTTAAATATAAAACCCAAAACTATAAATCACATCAAAGATAAAATAGAGGCAAATCTAAGGCCCCTAATTTATGGTGTAAATACACTATCAACTATAACCCAGAATGCACAGGAGGTGGAAGAGAAGTTAGATGACTGGGATATTTTAAAAATTAAATTCTTATGTGCATCAAAAGACTTCTCCAAAAGGGTAAAAAGAACTTACAGATTGTGAGAAAATATTTGCCCATGACCTATCTGAAAAGGGACTTATCTCCAAAATTTATAGAAAATTTCAACACCTCAATGCCAGAAAGACAAACAATCCAATTCAAAACTGGGCAAGGGACATGAACAGACACTTCACTAAAAATGATATGCTGGTGGCCAACAAACACGTGAGAAATTGCTCATTATCATTAGCCATTTGTTGTTGTTGTTGCCATCGAGTCGGACCAGACTCATAGCGACCCCTCCCTGGGTTTCCAAGGCAGTAGCACTACAGAAGTAGATTGCCCCATCTTCCTTCTGAGGAGTGGCTGGTGGGTTTGAACCACCAGCCTTCTGGTTAGCAGTCAAGTGCCTTAGCCACTATGCTACCAGAGCTCCCATTAGCCATTAGAGAGATGCAAAACAAAATAAAAATGTGGTATCATCTCACTCCAGCAATAATAGCAAAGTTCAACAAGATGGAAAATAACAAATGCTTGTGAGGTTGTGGAGAGATTGGGACTCTTATACACTGCTAGTGGACTGTAAAATGGTACAACCACTGAGAAAAATGGTATGGTGTTTCCTTAAAAAACTGAAAATAGAAATATCATTTGAACCATCAATTCCATTACTAGGAATATATCCTAAAGAGGTGAGAGACAGGATACAAACAGACTTATGCACACCCATGTTCATTGCAGCACAATTCACTATAGCAAAGAGATGGAAACAACCTAAATGCCTGCTAACAGATGAATGGATAGCCAAATTACAATACATTCACACAATGGAATGGTAATCTACAATAAAGAAGAATGAAGAGCACATGAATCATCTCACAATGTGGATGAATCTGGAGGACATTATAATGAGTGCAATAAGTCAATAGAAGAAGGACAAATATTGTATGAGCCCATTATTGTGAAGTCAAGGAAGGGATTGCTTAGGGAAGAGAACTCATTTTGTAGGTTACCGGGGATGGGAGGGAAAGGGAGGAAAAATTTCAGACTAGTTGGAGACCACAAGCTGAGTTGGGTAAAGGGAGAGACAGTATGGAAACAGTCTGTGACCAGCATAACATTGGGGAAAGGTAGGACACTGAGTTGTGCACATAAGTTATACATGACAGAGGCACAATACTGCATTACCTCTAATACCAAACACCAGGCTACAAATAAATGCATAGACAACTGAGAAGATCAGATGGGGGTTGGTGAACAGGAATATACCCTAGATCAATGATAGATTTAGCTGAGGATTACCTTGCACAGATACTAGTGACACAAAATTACCACGGTCATTACAGAAGCAACAGAAGGCAGAGTCGGAGTAATCCCAAACACCTTGGGAGAGAGAAACACCAGGGAAGACAGCCAAACACCTTGGGAGAGAGAAACACCAGGTCTGCCAACTCAGGACCATAGTATTGGTGGACACCAGGTTCAATTGGCACAACATAGTATGTAAAAATCTTATTCCACAACCTACTTTGGTGAGTAGTGACTGGGATTTTAAAAGCTTTTGAGCCACCATCTAAGATGCAGTTAATGATCTCCTCTTGTTTGAAGTGAAGGAGAGTGAAGAAAACCAAGGACATTTGGAAACAATCAACCCTAGCTCATGATGGACCTCAAGGCCAGAAGAATTAGATGGTGCCCGGTTACCGATGCCAACCACTCAGGAAGGGATAAAAACTGGAGACTTTGGATAGGGTGGGAGGAAAAAATGTGGAATAAAATTCAAAAACACAATAAAGACTAGACTTATTGGTTAGATGGAATCTAGTGGGACTCTGAATAAAATGGTACTGGGAAACAGTTCAGGCTTGGGATAGGACTCAATCCCAAGGACTGGCTTTCAGCCTGAAAGTACATGACTTATATGCAGCACACCCAACCGAGGGCAATGCACCCACTTACTATACAGAGATACAACTCTTGGAGAAATCAGCTATAGGGCACCAGAGGGGCAGTATTCACCTGAAGGGAAAGATGGACAGACAGGAGTGCATAACCAAGAAGGGCACAAGGATGGCGAGAGTCACAGAGAAGGGAGAGGAGTAGAGTGGTTTAGGGTTCAGGATGGTAATTTCAGAGTGAAACCAAATGTACATGAACTGTTGAATGCAAAACAAATTCTGCTCTGTGAATTTGTACCCAAAGCACAATTTAAAAAAAAAATTGGTTGATGTTCAACTATGTCAAGACATAGCATATGATCAAGAACCAATGATATTGAAGGAAGAAGTCAAAGCTGCACTGAAGGAATCTGAAAAACACAGCCCCAGGAATTGACAGAATACCCACTGAGATGTTTCAACAAATGGATGCCAGGCTGCAGGCACTTATTCATCTATAACAAATAATTTGGAAAACAGCTACCTTCCCAACTGACTGGAAGAGATTCATATTTGCACCCATTCCAAACAAAGATGATCTGACAGAATGTGGTAATTATCAGACAATATCATTAATATTACACATAACCATAATTTTGCTGAGGCTAATTCAAAAATAGTTGCAGAAGTATATTGACAGAGAACTTCCAGAAATGCAAGCTGGATTCAGAAGAAAATGTGGAATTAGGGATAGCACTCCTGAAATCAGATGGATCTTGGCTGAAAGCAAAGAATACCAGAAAGGGGTTTACTTATATTTTTTTGGCATTCAACTGTGTGGATCATAACAAGTTATGGTTAACATTGAGAAGAATGGAAATTCCGGAATACTTCATTGTGCTCATGAGGAACTTGTACATATAGACCAGAAAGTTGTCATTCAAACAGAACGAGAGGATACTGCATAGTTTAAAACCAGGAAGGGAATGTGTCAGGGCTGTATCCTTTCACCATACTTATTTAATCTGTATGCTGAGCAAATAATCTGGAAACTGGACTGTATGAAGAGGAAGAGGCATCAGATTTGGTGGAAGACTCATTAACTACTTGTGATATGCAGATGACACAACCTTGTTTGCTGAAAGTGAGGATAACATGAAGCACTTACTGATGAAGATCAAAGACTACAGTCTGCACTATGGATTGTACCTCAACATAAAGACAATGAAAATCCTCACAATTGGACCAATAAGCAACATCATGATAAATGGAGAAAAGATTGAAGTTGTCAAGGATTTCATATTACTCAGATACACAATTAACATCTGTGGAAGCAACAGTCAAGAAATTGGATGTTGTATTGCACTGGTCAAATCTGCTGCAGACTTCTTTAAAGTGTCGGAGAACAAAGATGTCACTTTGAAGACTAAGGTGCACCAACCCAAGGCACGGTACTTTCAATCACCTCATATGCATGTGAAAGCTAGACAAAGAATAAGGAAGATTGAAGAATAGTTGATATATTTGAATTGTGGTGTTGGCAAAGAATACTGAAAGTACTATGGACTGCCAGAAGAATGAACAAATCTGTCCTAGAAGAAGTGCAGCCAGTACTGAGTTTATGCTAATACATGGTTGAATATTTTGTAAAAGGTTAGCAATAATGGTGGCAAAAAAAGAAGAAAAAGAAGTATAGCCAGAATGCTCCTTGGAAGCAAAAATGACCAGATTTGTCTCACCTACTTTGGTCATGTTGACAGAAGGGACCATTATCTGGAGCAGGATATCATGTTTGGTTAAGTGGAGGGTCAATGAAAAAGGTGAAGATATTCAGCAAGATGGATTGACATAGAGGTTGCCATGATGGACTCAAGTATATCAAGTATTGTGAGAATGGTCCATGACTAGACAGTGTTTCTTTCTGTTGTACATAGGGTTGCTAGGACTTGGAGCCAACACTAAGACACCCAACAACGACAATGGAACACATGCATTGTGAACATTTTAACAATCAAGCATCAGTGTCCCACAAGTAAGACTGTGATTGGCCAAGATCCTGTGCCAGGCATTTAGCTGTAAGTGGTGAAAAAAAGAGAGATCTATTTAAAGTGTCCCAAGTAACCCACAGTGGGAATACAGGCACCCAGAAAAACTGCCTCACCAAGGGAGAGAGAAATCTGCTCCCCTGAGAAAATTAGGATGCTGTTCAAAAGGGCAAAAATATGTTTGGTGCCCCCCCCCAAAAGTTAAAAATTGAAATTCTGTAGTTAACTCATGAATAGATAGAGAAGTTATTTGATTTTAATAGTTACTTACATTTCCCTACATATGGTTCATTTTTTCCCAAGTAAAATTAAGAAATTCATTAAATTTTTATATTTCTTAATATCACCTATAAGAGGCCTGGTAGTAAGTAGTTTAATATTCAACTTCTAACCAAAAGGTCAATAGTTCAAACCCACTAGCACTTCTGTAGAAGAAAGATGCAACAGTCTGCTTCTGTAGACTTAACAGACTTGAAGACCCTTTGGGGAAATTATACCCTGTCCTATAGAGTCAAAATAAACTGGCTGGCATTGCGTTAATGTGTTCTATAATCTCTGAAAAGTAATAGGATCCTTATTTGTTTATTTATTTATTATTTCTCTGCTATGAATATTAGCAAATATTTTATTTTAGTATAAATTTACTTATAAATGTGCTATATAAATTTACTTTAAATTAGTGTGTATATGCATGTATGTGCAATCACATGAAAGTAAGCATGATATTTTGTTGTTGTTGTTACGTGCCATCAAGTCAGCCCCAACTCATAGCGACCCCTCCTTGGGTTTCTGATGTGGTATCACTATGGAAGTAGATTGCCCAACCTTCCTTCTGAGGAGTGGCTGGTGGGTTTGAAATGCCAGCCTTCTGGTTAGCAGTCAAGTGCCTTAGACATTGTGCTACCAGAGGTCCTAAGCATGATATATATATACATATATCAATATTTATATATTCTACTCTTTTGCAGATTCCAGTTTAGTTCAGTATAATAAAGATTTAAAACCAAAAAAGAGTTGTCTTCAAGTTGACTCTGACTCATGGTGACCCCATGTGTGTCAGAGGACAACTGTGCTCCATCAGGTTTTTAATGGCTGCTTTTTCAGAAGTAGATTGCAAGGCCTTTCCTCTTGGAGAGTGTCTCTAGGTAGACTACAACCTTCAACTTTTGACTAGTAATCAAGTGTATTAATTGTATGCACCATCCAGGGACTCGAATAAAGATACATTTGTTGTTGTTATGTGCCATCGAGTCAGACCCAACTCATAGTGACCCCTCTTTGGGTTTCCGAGACGGTATTACTATGGAAATAGATTGCCCAACCTTCCCTCTGAGGAGTGGCTGGTGGGTTTGAACCACTAACCTTCTGGTTAGCAGTCAAGTGCCTTAGGCACTATGCTACCATAGACTACCATTAATCAATCAGTTTGTCATACTGTGGTTGCTTGCTTGTTGCTATGATGCTGGAAGCTATGCTACTAGCATTTCAAATAACAGGGTCACACAGAATGCCCATATTTCAGTGGAGTTTCCAAACTAAGACAGACCAGGAAGAAGGAAGAGGTGGTCAACTTTTGAAAAAAAAAAAAAAACTAGCCACTGAAAGCCTTATGAATAGCAACAAAAGATTGTCTCATACAATGCCAGAAGATGAGACCTTCATGGTAAGAGACACTCAAAATATGCCTGGAGAAGAGCTGCTTCCTCAAGGTGAGGTGATATGAATGATGTGGGTTTAGTAAAGCTTTCCCCACCTTCATTTGCTCATAAGATATGACTGAGAATGAGAAGAAACAGCTGCAAACATCCATTAATAATACGAACCTGTCTTGTACGAAGTATTTATCTAGGAATATTAGAAGTAGTCAAAAATGAAATGGAACACTTAAATATCAATATCCTAGGCATTAGTGAGCTGAAATGGACTGATATTGGCCATTTTTAATTGGAAAATCATGGACTATATCATTTACTATGCCAGGAATGACAAACTAAAGAGTAATAACATTGCATTCATGGTCAAAAAGAACATTTCAAAATCTATATTGAAGCACAATGTTGTCAATGATAGAAGGATATCCATACACCTACAAGGAAGATCAGCTAATACAGCTATTATTGAATTTTACACGTCAACCACTAAAGCCAAAGATGAAGAAATTGAAGATTTTTACCAACTGCTGCAGTCAGAAATTGACTGCACATGCTATTAAGGTTCATTGATAATTATTGATGCAAAAGTTAGAAACAAAGCAGCAGCACTGGTAGTTGGAAAAAATGGCCTTGGTGAATGGAGTTATGCTGGAGACCACGTGATAGAATTATACATGACCAATGACTTATTCACTGCAAATACCATTTATAACAACATAAATGGTTACTATACACATGGACCTTGCAAGATGGAATGCACAGGAATCAAACCAACTACATTTATGGAAAGAGACAATGGAGAAGTTCAATATCAACCAGAGAAAGGCCAAGGACTGACTGAATGGTTAGACATTCTCTCTCTTATGTTGGTGATGTTTTCAGAAGGAACCAGTCCCTGGAGAAGGGTATTTTGCTTAGCAAATTAGAGGGTCAGCTAAAAAGGGGAAGATCCTCAATGTGATGGATTGATACAGTGGCTGGAACAATAGACTCGAGCATAGCAATGATTGTAAGGATGGTGTAGGATGGGGTAATGTTTCATTTTGTTGTACCTAGGGTCATTGTGAGTTGAAATCAAATTGGTGGCACCTAACATCAACAACAGTATTCTATGTAAGAAGCAAGCTAAGCTCTCTGGACAAAAAATGACAAATACGTTGTCTCTGACTTCAGGTCTAATTATTCCTTCCAAATTTTATCGTTTTGAAACAACAATTTCTATGGGAAATTGTGATATAATAGCACCTTGTATTTTAAAATGTCACTGATTTTGTGTCCAGAAGCTTAGAAGTTCCAAAGATGTGAGCATTTTAATAATCACAAAATGAAAATAAAGAAACAGAAAGAGGAACAAAAATAATTCTCATTGAAGCAAACATCTAAAGTCTCTTTCTATAGTTTTCATAACACAATAAAGAAATTGGAAATATTTCCTTACCACTGTTAGATTTATGTACACAGTCAACTATAAACAATATTGCTTCATTTTGTACTTTCAGAAATGAAAATTTCAAAAATAATGTAATTATACTATATATCACTGCTTTATTTTGATTTCTGACTTCTGTAAAGCTACCTTTAAAGAATTCTATACAATTACATTTTTACTTCTTTACTGTAATCTATTTGTTAATTTATTTCATTAATGATTATTGAACATCTACTATGTATATTATATTGAAATATATAAAGTTTTATAATGTAATGTACAAAGACCTGTGTTACAAAATAAAAAGGGAGGAACACACTTGACATCTCTCAAGCTGAAAGGACTGATTTAAAAAAGGCAAACCTTGGGTTGCAATATTTCAGGATTCTATGAGCAAAATATTGAATGATGAAGGGAAGCATCAAAAGAAGATGAAAGGAATACATAGAATCACTGTAACAAAAACATATAGTCAAGCACTCCAAGAGGATTGGTGGCATTGAAGAAATAACTGATGTTTTTGAAGGACTGATGGTATTGAAAGAAGTCCAAGATTCACTGAAGGAAACGGCAAAAACAAGGCTCTAGGAATTGATGGAACACCAATTGAGATGACTCTACAAACAGATGGAAGCCTGGAAGCACTCACTCGTTTATGTAAAGAAATTTGGTAGACACCTACCTAACCAACTGACCAGAAGAGATATATGTTTGTACCTATTCCAAAGGAAGTTGATCAAACAGAATGCAGAAATTATTGAACAAAGTCATTCATATCACACAAAAGTAAAATTATGCTGGAAACAAGTCAAAAACTGTTGCAGCAGTACATAGAGAGGGAACTGCCAGTAATTCAAGCTGGATTCAGATATCACATGGATATTTACCTGTGTTCTATTGACTGTGCAAAAGCATTAGATTGTGTAGATCATAACAAATTATGGATAACACTGTGAAGAATGGGAAATCAGAACCCTTAATTGTTCTTATGGGGCACTTATACCCAAAACAAGAAGTAGTTGTTCAAACAGAAGAAGGGGATACTGCAAGGTTTAAAATCAGGCAATGTGTGTGTCAGCATTGTATCATTTCACCATCTTTATTCCATTTTCAGGAACTCTGGTGGCATAGTGCCTCAGGCATTTGACTGCTAACCAGAAGGCTGGTGGTTCAAACCTACCAGCCACTCCTTAGAAGGAAGATTGGGCAATCTACTTCCATAAAGACACCACCTCAGAAACCCAAGCAGAAGTCACTATAAGTCTAATTGACTTGATGGCAGTGAGTTTTGTTTTGGTTTATTCAATTTGTATTGTGAGTAAATAATCTGAGAGACTAGACTATATGAAGAGGAACACGGGATTAGGATTAGATTAAAACTCATTAATAACCTGAAATAGTCAGATGAAAAAAACCTTGCTTGTTGAAAGTGAAGAAAAATTGAAGCACTTATTGGTGAGGCTCAAAGACTACAGTCTTGAGTTTGGATTACACCTCAACATAAAGAAAGCAAAAGTTCTCACAACTGGACCGATACAATGATAAATGGAGAAAAAGTTGAAGTTGTCAGAGATTTCATTTTATTTGAATCCACAATCAATGGCCACTGAAGCAGCAGTCAAGAAATCAAATGATGTGTTGCATTGGGCAAATCTGCTAAGAAAGACTTATTTAAAGTGTTGAAGAGCAAAGATATCACTTTGAAGACTAAAGTGCACCTACCCATGGCATAGTATTTGCAGTAGCCTCATTCACATATGAAAGCTGGACAATGAATGAGGAATACTGAAGAATAAATAATGCATTTGAATTGTGGTATTGGCGAAGAATATTGAATAGACCATTGATTGAGAGAAGAACTAACAAATCTGTCTTGGAAAAAATACAGCTAGAATGGTCCTTAGAAATGTGGATGGTAAGACTTAGCATATAGTATTTTGGACATGTTTTTAGAAAGGACAAGATGCTCTGGTGGCTTGAGACCTTTTAAGAGCCCAGTTGCTACTTACCAATGTATGATGAGGAACAAGGCTTTTATGTATTTTGTTGTACCAATTGAGTCTGGTGTCCCCCAGTACTATGGTCCTGAGATGGTAGATCTGTTGAATCTCTCTCCCACAATGTCTGGGTGTCTGTGCGGGATTATTCTACGTCTGTCTTGTTGTTTCAGTAAGGATTGCAGGTATTTTGTATCACTGATATCTGTGCAAGATTAGCCTCCACTGTATCTATCCTTGGTCTAGAGTATGCTCCTGCTCACTGACTACCATCTGATCCTCTCAGGTGTTTATATGTTTACTGTAGCCTGGTGTTTGGTGTTAATGATAATTCAGTATTGTGGGCATACTGGTTGGTTGTTGTTGTTATGTGCCGTCGAGTCAGCCCTGACTCATAGCGACCCCTCCTTGGGTTTCCGAGGCAGTATCACTACGGAAGTAGGATTGCCCAACCTTCCTTCCGAGGAGTGGCTGGTGGGTTTGAACCACCAGCCTTCTGGTTAGCAGTCAAGTGCCTTAGCCACCATGCTACCAGAGCTCCCATACTGGTTGGTATTAGAATATATATTAGCATCTATCTCCTATGTGCACAATTCAGTATCCTCCCTTTTCTTAATGTTATTGTGATGGTCACAGACTCTTTCCATAAATACCTCTCCTTACCTCTGTCAGCATGTGGGCCCCAACTAGCCTGAAATTAATCCCTTCCTTTCCCTCCCCATCCTGGTAACCTACAAAGTGAGTTCCTTTTCCCAAGCAAACCTTTCTTTGTCTTTTTACACTAATGAGCTCATACAGTACTTGTCCTTCTGTGATTGACTTATTTCACTCAGCATAATGTCTTCCTGGCTCATCCACACTGTGAGATGATTCACATATCCCTCATCACTCTTTAATGTAGCATAGTATTCCATTGTGTAATGTACCACAATTTGTTTATCCACTCATCCACTGATGGACATTTAGGTTGTTTCCATCTCTTTGCTATAGTAAATTGTCTTGCAATGAACATAGATGTGCATATGTCTTTCATGCACTATCTCTAAACTTTTTAGGATATATTTCTGATAATAGAATTACTGGGTCAAATGGTATTTATATTTTCAGTTTTTCAAGGAAACATCATACCGTATGCCACAATGGTTGTACCATTTTACAATCCCACCAGCAGTACACAAGAATTCCAATCTCTCTGCAACCTCACCAGCATTTTTTTTCTTTTCTGTCCTGCTGAACTTTGCTATTATTGCTGGGGTGAGATACTTCATTGTTTTGATTTGCATCTCTCTAATGACCAATGATTGTGATCAATTCCTCATCATAGGAATTGATGAAGAGTGCAAAAAAAACAAGGGTATTTGGAAGCAATCAATCCTAGGATACGAAGGCCCTTGAGACCAGAAGAACTAGATCATGCCCAGCTACCAATGCCAATCACTCAGGAAAGGATCAAATCTGAAGATCTCAGATAGAGTAGAAGGAAAAACATGGAACAAAGTCCAAAACTCAATAACGACCAGAATTACTAGTCGGATGGAGTCTGGTGAGACCCCCAGTACTATAGTCTTGGGATACATTCTGGGCCTGGAATAAAGCTTACTCCCAAGGTTTGGCTCTCAGCCCAATAGTAAACAAGACATACATGCAGACCACTCAACCCAGGGTGGCACACCTACATAATCTATGGAAATGCATCCCTTGGAGCAATCAACCACGGGGCACCAGAGGGGCAACATTCACATGGAGGAAATGCAGGACACACAGGAGTGAGTAACTATGAGGGGCATGGGAGGAAGGTTACTGTGCAGGGAGGGGAGGAGTCTGGGTGAGGGTTGGGCATTGTAAATGGGGAGTGAAACTAAATGTACACATAATGTTGAATGTAAAACAAACTCTTAAATAAAAAATTTTTAAAAAATTAAAAAAAGATGCTCTGGTGGTGTAGTGGTTAAGATGTTTGGCTGCTAACCAAAAGGTCAGTGGTTCAAACCCACCAGTCACTCCATAGAAGAAAGATAGGTCAGTCCACTTCCATAAAGATTTATAGCCATGAAAATCAAATGGGGATTTCCATGAGTCATAATTGACTCCATGGCAGAGAGGTTTTTTTAAAAGTGTTAGAAGGCACTAGTCTCTGGAAAAGAACATCATGTTTTTTAAAATAAATGACCACCAAAAAAAAAAGCAGAACATCTTCAATGAGATGTATTGACACAGTGGCTGCAAACGATGGGCTCACACATGGCAGTGACTGTAAGGATGGTGCAGGGCAGGCTAGTGTTTCATTCTGTTGTACGTGAAGTCACCATGAATCAAAATCAACTGGACAGAGCCAACAACATCACCATTTGCAGAATAATTTCCTAAACATTTCTGGAAACAGAAATCTGAAAAACACATAATCTACCCTCAAAGACTTAACTTTTTAGTGGAAATAATATATCATATCCACAAATGACTATAACATTAAATATATCACAATCTTTTCGAGATAAGTTAAAAAAAAAAAAAGAAAACAACCCTGCAGAAAGCAATCAGAGGAGAGGCTTGCTCCCCTAAAAATTACATAAAGATTACAGTTTAGGAAACTCTATGGGGTAATTCTGTTGAATCAAAATCAACTCAACAACACACAATAACGTCATATTTAGGTAAAGTTCCTCAGATGGGGTAAGGTATGAGATAGAATGAAAGGTTCCATTCTGCCTTTATATCTTCATCCACTGCATATCCTTCTTCACCTCTCTGGGCTAATCACTCTTTATAGTTACGTCTTGCATTATCTTTGATTCTTTGTTTTCTTGTCCTAAAATTGTCCATGTTTTTCTTGCCATTCAAAGTTTAATTCTTTCATTCAAACTCAATTCATTAAGTTCCTAATATTCTCCAAGCACTTTAGGAGGGAGTGTGGTTACCTAATGAAGATCTATTCTCTGTATTCAATAAGTTCAGAAACATACACTGTGAAAACAATAATATAACTTTAGTAGAGATATGCATAAAGTTATATAACACTGGGAATAAGCTGTGGACAGCTTTCCTGAATTTGAAGTGTACTGGATGGTGGTAAAATAAGGAAAAACTTTCACAAAGATGGCAAAATTTATTAGAAATTAAATGGTGAATGTTCCAGGAAGATAATTATAGTAAGCATTGTGAATAAATAAATAAATAAATAAATAAATAAATAAATATATATATATATATATAGGAGCTCTGGTAGCATAGTGGCTAAAGCACTTGACTGCTAACCAGAAGGCTGGTGGTTCAAACCCACCAGCCACTCCTCGGAAGGAAGGTTGGGCAATCCTACTTCCGTAGTGATAACAGCCTCAGAAACCCAAGGAGAGGTCACTATGAGTCGGGGCCGACTCGACGGCACATAACAACAACAACAACATATATATATATATGACAAATTGATTTACTTCAGGACCTGTGGTACATTGAGACCTTATGAAACCAATTGGTGAACCTTTGGTGAAACCTTTAAATTGTGCATCCTGAGAGGGGTGAGGGTAGAGAAATCACAAGCACTAGGACAGAGGAAAGCCAAGAGAACTCACCCACCTACAGCACAGTGCGTGCCTTATTCTACTCCTCTTTGGAAAGTTGTTCTGTAGCACAGAATTTTAGAATGAATGGTTGCCGTTATTGTCCCCATTTTGTATACATCATACTAAAACTGTAGCTATTGTGGGTGTGCTTCTAGAGGGTTGTACAGTTATCTAGATGTAATAATTTTTATCCCATAGTTTTGTTTCTCAAAGTTACAGAGCATATCCCATATTAGTACTTTATTAATATTGACAACCCTTGAATTTAAATATTTCCTTTCTATCTCTAGTTTGAGAAATATTGCTATAGTTTAATACTTCTTATACCTCTATACAGATATCTGGGTGAAAAGTAAGAGACCATAAATCACTCTGTCACTTATAAGTGATTACCTGTGAATCACAAGTTATTAATGCAAGATTTTTTTCCTCAATAATTTGTTAGCTAAAATATAAAAACTTGGCATTTTCTTTAGAGATTGAAGAAAAGAATGCAAAAGACACCAGTAATAATAATGAATTATTCTGGTAGTTGAGGAAAGAAATGGTTAACTAATTGACATTGCCTCAAAATTACTTATGAGTCAAAATACACTGGGGTACTGCCAATGATCTGCTCTTCTTTTTACTGTAAAAATGTTAGATACGGTCAAATAACAACAGATTACCTGAGCATAACTTCACTTAGCTATTCTTTGTGTTCCTTACAAACAAAACTGCATACATTCATGTTAATTCCCCAAATATCTTTGGGGAAACTATATTTCCACACCTTCAAATGAAGACATACTATAAATACCAATTTATTATAAAGCAGGTGTTTTAGAATCTTAACAGAATGCAATAGCAACTCAAAATTTAAGCATTACTAATGCATTAAAATGGTGAAATAATATTTTATAACCTTGAATTAAAATGTAATAAACTTTGTTTAATCATAGCCAATCCAAGGAAAAACAGAAGTTATACATACAAATGAGACACAAAGTGCTGTTTGACCTAACTTTATTATTTATTTATTTATTTTTCTCACCACTTGGATTCATGATACTTATAGCAATTGTTACAGGAATAGTCAGTCCTCTTGGGATCTTTCGTCCCTCCAGACTCAGTCACTGTCCCTGACACTACAGTTTGCACTGACATCAGAGCTCCTGAACCTTACTCTAGTAGCAAACAAAGTGAAGGCTCAATGTATGTGTAGTGGGGAGAATCAAAAAAGATCACTCACTACCAGTGCTACATAGGTATACCAGTTACGTGCTGCTGTGTAACAACTTACCCCAAAAGATACAAGCTTGAAACAATTATGTTGTTTTTTTTGTTATGTGCAGTTGAGTCGGACCCAACTCATAATGACCCCTCCTTGGATTTCGGAGGCAATATCACTATTACTTGACGGCACATAACAACAACAACAACAACAACAATCACTACGGAAGTAGATTGCCCCATCTTCCTTCCGAGGAGTGGCAATTATAGTACTTCCTATTTTCACATGTCTGTGGGTCAGAAATTCAGAAAGGGCACATTCGGTATGACGTGCCTCTGCTTCTCATTTGGTCTGGGCCACAGTGGAAAACTCAAGCTCTAGCCCTGGAAACATCTGAATGCTCATTCATTCCCATATGATTAGAGATGCTGCTACTCATATCTCCAGGAAGTAGCTGTAACTTTCATGCAAAATTCTGTATGTGGCCTTGCCATTTCAAAGACAACTTGTCTAGGTTATATTTTATGTTATGTGCCGTCGAGTCAGAACGACTCATAGTGACCCCTCCTTGGGTTTCCGAGGCAGTATCACTATGGAAGTAAATTGCCCCATCTTCCTTCCGAGGAGTGGCTGGTGGGAGAGAGAGCCAAAAAAGAAAGTGCATTGTTGCTATAACCACACCTTGGAAATCATACAACATTGTTGTTGTTGTTGTTGTTGTTATGTGCCGTCGAGTCAGCCCCGACTCATAGCAAACCCTCCTTGGGTTTCCGAGGCAGTATCACTACAGAAGTAGGATTGCCCAACCTTCCTTCTGAGGAGTGGCTGGCGGGTTTGAACTGCTAGCCTTCCTTGGGTTTCTGAGCAGTATCACTACAGAAGTAGGATTGCCCAACCTTCCTTCTGAGGAGTGGCTGGCGGGTTTGAACTGCTAGCCTTCTTGATCAAGGAGGTTTCAAATGTCCACTCAAGTTTAAAGGGAGAGATCACAGACCACACCTCCCAAAGAAGGTATGTCAACATTACATTGTAAGTTGAGTGTGTTGGATGAAATAGATATTGGTGTAGCCATCTTTATGTGTGTGTGCATGTGTGTGCATATACTATTATTTGCCTTGTCTATATCTTATGTACACATTTCTGTATTCATCTTTGGAAATGCAGTCTTCCACAACAGGTAAAAGAATGAGCTAGATATTATACTGAGGGAATTCTGAATTTGGTATTTAAATAATATTTTTCCAAAGATCTGAGAAAGAAATTAAATTAGTAGTAACATTGAGTTATTTCAACTCCATTAACCCCTGTGCCCAATACCCTGCCTGAAATTTAGAAGTTTAAACATATTATTTATAAGTTTTGGGGACATTAGGATGAGTTGCCATTTATAATAATTTTTGTATGGGAAAAAAATGCATATATGGTTTTCCCTACTACTTATTAACCAACTTCAGGAGCAAAATCTGGACTGCTAGTCCAGTATAACTCTGTACAAGCACTGTTCTATTTGCTTTTCTTAATTCCCCATCTATACCATAAGAAGAATCATACTTACTTGTGGTTGAAAGGTAAATGAGATTTAGACTTGTGATTTCCACTAGGAATTATTAGCATACTTGCAGATCAGGTGTCAGGTGTTCCAAAAGAACACTCAGACAATATTATTCAGTGTATTAAAAAAAAAAAAAAAAAAACCTGCCATCAAGTGAACTCTGAGTATAGCAACCCAACAAGGGAACATAGAACTGCCATATAGGTGTTCCAAGGCAGCGGATTTGCCCAATGTACTATGCATCACTTGATTTTTTTGACTTGATGTTTACATGGACATTGATTGTTGACCCAAGTAGAATGTAATCCTTGACAAGGTCAATATTTTTCTCCCTTTATTGTGATTCTATTTATTGGGCAACTTGTGACGATTTCTGTTTTCTTACATTCAACTGTAATCCATAATGAAATATTTACTCTTTGACCTGCATCAATAAATGCTTCCATTTATTTTTATTTTAACAAGTATGTCATCTCCATATCACGTATTGTTGGTGATTTTTTTCTTCTAAAACTTATGTCGTGGTTTTATTCGTATAGTTTGACTTCACTGATTATTTGTCCAGTATATGTATTCAATAAACAAGGTGAGCAGGTACAAACTCACTGCACACACCTTTTCCAGTTTTGAACCATGTCCCATCTTCTTGCTCTATTTAAATAATTGACTCATGGTTCATGTACAGAGTCTACATAACCACAATAAAGTACTCTGGAATTCCTATTCTTCATAATTTTATACATAATTTATTATGATCTATAATTTTGAATGCCTTTGCAAAGTCAATAAAAAATAAGTAAGCATCTTTCTGGTATTCTCTACATTTATGCAAGATCCATCTGACATCAGCAAGGATATCCCTCATTCCATAACCTGTTCTGAGTCAAGCTTGAAATTCTGGCAGTTCTCTGTTGATGTACTGCTGTACTCATTTGTGAATTACCTTCAGCAAAATTTTGCTAGCATGTGACATTAATGATATTATTTGATAATTTCACATTCCATTTGATTGCCTTCTTTTGGAATGGGCAGATATATGGACCTCTTTCAGTCTGTTAGCCAAGTTCCTGCCTTCAAAATTTCTTGACATAGATGTGCAAGTGCTTCCAGCATAGCTTTCTGTTGTTAACCATCTCAATTGGTGTTTCATTAATTATTGATGATTTGTTTTCCACCAATGCCTTCAGTGAACTTCTTTGTTCCATACCAGTGGTTTTGATCATATGGAACCTCCTGAAATGTTGAACATCAATCAGTTCATTTTGGTAAAATAGCTCCTTGTATTACTTCCATTTTATTTTGATGCTTCTTGCATAATTTAAATTTTTGCCCATAGAATCCTTCAGTATTGTAACTCAAGGATTAAATTTTTTCTTCAGTTATTTCAGCTTGAGAAATACATATTGTGTCTTCCCTTTTGGATTTCTAACTCTGGTTCTTTGCTCATTTTATACTTTTGCCTTGATTTCTCTAATCCCATTTTGAAATCCTCTGTTCAGCTCTTTTACTTAATTTCTTATATTTACTTTGGCTACTCTACATCTAAGAGGGAGCATCTAAGAGGTAGCATAGTGGCTAAGGCACTTGACTGCTAACCAGAAGGCTGGCGGTTCAAACCCACCAGCCACTCCTCGGAAGGAAGGTTGGGCAATCCTACTTCCGTAGTGATACTGCCTCGGAAACCCAAGGAGGGGTCGCTATGAGTCAGGGCTGACTCGACGGCACATAACAACAACAACAACAACATCTAAGAAGCTCTGGTGGCATAGTGGGTAAGACAATTGGCTGCTAACCAGAAAGTCAGCAGTTCAAACCCACCAGCTCCTTCATGGGAGAAAGATGAGGCAGTCTACTTCCATAAAGATTTACAGCATTGGAAACTCAACGAGGGTTTCTATGAGTTGGGATTGACCCAATGGCAGTGTTTTGTTTTTGTTTTTGTTTTTTCCACTCCACATCTGAGAGCAATTTTCTGCCTCATCTGACATCCATTTTGGTATTTTCCTTCTTTCTTGTCTTTTTAAAGACTTTTCATGTTCATCATGATGTATGTCCTTGATATCTTCCCACAACCCTTCTTTTTTTTTATTATTTTTGGGATTTGGGTAAAAGTTTACTGAGAAAATTGGTTTTCCATTCAACAATTTATACATATTTTATTTGGTGACACTCATTGCAATCCCCACAATGAACAGCACTCTTCCTACTTCCTCTCTGTGTTTTCCATTTTCATTCATCCTTCTTGCCTATACCTTCATGCCTCCTGAGCTTTACTGCTGGAATAATGCTGCCCTTTTAATTTTGTATGGCTGATTTTTCTAAAGAGTCCATACCTTTTTGGTGTTATTGTTCACTTTGAAGACCTGCCTATCCTTTGGCTGAAAATTCATTTCCAGGCTTGATGGGTGTCTAGGGTTCATAGCCTTATGGTTTCTACCAGTCTTTATCAGACAGGCAAGCCAGATCTTTTTTGTTACTGTGAATTTTGTTCCACATTTTCTCTCACTCTGTTCAGGACCTCTTATTATGATCTCTTTCAGAGTGGCCAGCAGTGGTAGCCAAACACCATCTAGTTCTTCTGGTCTCAGGATAGAATAGGCTGAGGTTCTCATGGTCCATTAGTCCTTTGGACCAATTATTCCCTTGTATCTTTTATTTTCTTCAATCTTCTTTGGTCTGGATGGGGAGAGACCAATATTAGCACCTTATATGGCCACTCATAAGCTTTTAAAGTCTCCAGTCACTACTCACCAAAGTTGGATGTAGAACATTGTCTTTGTGGATTATCTTATTGCTAATTGACCTTGATATCCCCCAAGACTATGGCCCTGAGGGCCCAGGCCCAACAATTCATTCCATCAGGGTGTTTGGCTACAGCTAAGAAGTTTTCACAACTTTGTCCCCTATATGCTCTAATATATTCAGGGATATATTTGCAGGATCTGCAAACAGTGTTATTGTTAGGTGCCATTGAGTCAGTTCCAACTCATAGTGACCCTATGTACAACAGAATGAAATATTGCCCTGTCCTGTAAATACATATGTAAAAATATTATCTGCCAAACCTATATATATTCATAGGTATAGTCTCATTTGCCTTCCCACTCCTGTTTAGCTTGCATGTCTACCTATGTATCCACTCATATGTGATTGTTACTCCTGTTATTTTTGGATTTGGTATGTAATAGTCATTACCTTTCTGGCCTTTAATTCTTGTGCTCCTCCCAGTGTCTTCCTTCACCTTGATCATTTTGTGCTGATCTCCTCCTTATTGTATATTTATTGCCTTTCCCTTCACACAAGTTAATATGTGTGTCCTCTAGTTAGTGATTTATCCTCCCTTCCCCTCCCACTTCTAGCAACCTTCAAAGAATGTTTATTTCTGTGTGTAAACCTCTTCTTGCTTTGTTCCAGTATAATCTCATAAAATATTTGTCCTTTTGTGATTGAATTATTTCACTCAACATAATGGTGTATTCATCCATGTCTTTAGGTTCAGCCATAAACCATGTATTTAGGCTTATCTATGTTATGAGGTATTTCAAAAATTCATTATTATTGTTTAACCTTGTGCAGTATTCCATTATCTGTATGTATAATAATTTGTTTATCCATTCAACACTTGAAGGGCATTTACATTGTTTCCATCTTTTTACTATTGTGACTGATGCTGTGATGAACATTGTGCATATATCTGTTCATAACACAACTTTTATTTCTCTAGGATATATACCTAATAGTGGGATTGCTGGTTCATATGGTATTTCTATTTCCTTCTTATGGAAGTTCCATACCACTTTCCACAGATATTATACCATTTTATAACCACATGAGCAGTATTTAAGGGTTCCAATCTCTCTACATTTTTATCATCATCTGTTGTCTTCCCCACAAGTCTTCTGGTCTTTTGGTCTTGAGAAGGTCTAAAAATTCTGGTGACATGTATTCAAAGTCATGCTTTAGTTCTCATAAGCTTGATTTAATTTTACCTAGGTAAAATTAGAACTTGTACATGAGCTAGTTATGATCTCTTCCACAGTCAGCCCCTGGCTTTTTCTAAATTGATGATTTTGATCTCCTCCATCACTTTTCTCCAGAGATGCAACTAATTTGATTCTTGTGTAAACCATACAATGATATCCACATGTGTAGTCATCAATTGTGCTGTTGAAAATAATAATGAGTAAGTCATTGGTTTGGGAAGAATTCTATCACACAAGGTGCTGAGTCATTTCCATCACCAAGGTCATATTTTCCAATTATTAATCCATACTTTTGTTTCCAATTTTCACATTCCACTTACCAATAATCATTAATGGATCTTGGTTGTTCAAAAATTTTGTCTGCCAAAAATACCAATATAAAGACAGACAAAATCTTTAAACAGTCATCTCATCAAAGAAGATACATAGATAACAAATAAATACTTGTAAAGATGTTCAACACAGTCATTACGCAAATGCAAATTAAATCCATAATAATATACCACCATATACCTACTCAGGAGTTCTGGTAGCACAGTGGGTAAGGTATTTGATAATGTCAATAGTTTAAAACCCACTAGCTGCACCTTGGGGGAAAAGATGAGATAATCTACTTCTATAAAGGTTACAAACTAATAGGGGTCACTGTGAGTCAGAATCAACTCAATGGCAGTACGTTCGTCATTTTGTTTTATTTTTATATACCTACTTAACTCTCTAAAATTAAAAAGATTGACAATAGCAAGTGTTGGCAAGGATGTGAAAGAACTAGAACACAAACAATGCTAGTGGCAACCTAAAATATTACTATAATTTTGTAATTTAACAAATTCAGTCATTCTACTCTTAGGTATTTATCTAAAAAAAAAACAGAACATACATTCCTACAAAACAAAACAAACAAACAAAAAAAAAAATTGCACACAAGTGGTCATGGCAGTTTAATTTATAATAATAACCACAAACCAGGGGGGAAAAAAAGTATGTCTGTCATCATAAGAAAGGGTAAACAAATACTGGAATATAGCCAATATGGGATACTGCTTAGAAATGGATTGTTTATAACATAATTTATAGATATATATAGATATATATAGTCAGCCCAGGGACAACTCAGGGACGCCCAAAGCAACAGGACAGAAGAGCAGGGAAAGGGGATTAAAAGCCAGGAAGCCAGACAGAGAAACAGTCAGCCACAGGGACCCAGGTGGGGGGGATACGAGAGGTCTCCAACAGCAAGACGAACTTGTCGGTCGGTTTGTCCTACTGTGGTGACATGTAGACGTGAGTTTTGAGGTTGAGCCTCTGGTGTTTAAAACCCAGAGAGATGCACCTGGTGCACAGGTAACAGCCCAGTTTATAGACTGAGACAGACTAGGAAGAAGGAAGAGGCCATCC
>NW_006921865.1:4222433-4223831 GCF_000298275.1 Orycteropus afer afer | reverse complement strand
TTTAAAATGTGCAGTTTTCTACATGTCAATTACACCTCATGTAACTAACAAAGATACAAAAATACATCTATAAACTATTGTCTAGGATATTTATTAAAATATAGAATGTATTATAGATGAATCGTATGTAGAGATACAAATGATAATGGCCAGAATTCTCTATAATTATAGTAAATAAATTAAACATGAACTTTATTTTCTGTTTGATTAGGAACTAGAACCTGGAGATAGACATCAGTCTATACATTTGGAGAAGGTTATGTAAATATATAGGAGCTCTGGTAGTGTAGTGCTTAAGGCACTTGACTGCTAACCAGAAGGCTGGCAGTTCAAACCCACCAGCCACTCCTCAGAAGGAAGATGGCACAATCTACTTCCGTAGTGATACTGCCTCAGAAACCCAAGGAGGGGTTGCTATAAGTCAGATCTGACTCAAGAGCACATAACAACTACAACACTAATATACAAATGTATAAGTCCAATAAAATAAGCTTTTTATTCATTTTACATGATTTTCAAATTCAAAGTAAAATAAAACTTCCTTTTGGAAAAATTCAAAATTATTAAAATTTGTCAAATAGCCATGAAAAGAATATGGGACACTAGAGACGATACCAAGATGAAAGGATCTTCAAGGATTTTTCTACTAATGTGAAAAATATAGTAACATTTGAATATTTGACAAAATTTTAATCTACAAGTCATGAATTTTATAAATATATGGTAATATAGTAATCAAATTAAGTAATATTGAGGAGTTCCAATAAGATGCCAGAGTAGGCAGACAAACTACACAGACCCCTTTCAACAAAGAAAAGGGGAACTGATTAACAGAGATACAGAAGATAATCCTGGAGCCCTGAGCTTTGAAAGGAAGAATGCAGAAGTGGACTAAACTCCAACTAGCAAAAGAACCTGCATGAAAACACCAAAAAAGGAGGCATACAGAGCTGCAGTCTGTCAGTGATCCTGATGACATGGACAGCTTGGATGTTACCAAGCAATGTTAGAACCTAAAGATTAACCTAAAAATCGGCCCTGCTAGCCAGGGGTTACACATAGAACTGCACTGGTGGCTAGTGAATAGAAGAGAGAAGAGGAAGCAGCAAAGAGGGAGAGGGAGTTATCTCTGGACCTTTGCCTGTCTGAAGGGCACAGCAATTTAAATGTTTAGAAGCAGTTCAACCATTTTGGATATTTAAAGAAACAGCATTCTCTCAGATTCCAGGGACCAAGGAATAGGCTCCACTTGCCAGGAACTTAAACACATTCTGGATGTGAACAACTGACTGGAAAGGTGCAATATTCCCCTTGTTACTCTTATACCCCACAGCCTCTTGGTGAACAGAGGTGCTGGTATCCCTCACTCCCACCCACCTGCTGGACTAGCAGGAATTC
>NW_006921865.1:4217376-4222172 GCF_000298275.1 Orycteropus afer afer | reverse complement strand
TTTTTTTTCTTTCTTGTGGTTAACCCCATTCCTTGTTTTTCTTTTTGTATATTTCCAATATTTTTCTTCATTATTCTCCTACTCTATCTCTTTTTTGATGATTTATCAATCATTGCTTTTGTCTGAGTGGGGGACACCAACTGTGCCCATATGATGCAACCACACCTACAACTTCTGCAGCTCCACTTACTGAGTGAGAGCCAACACTTTCTTCTCCACCAACTGGCCAATGATAAACGACCACCAATAAGAGCCCAACTCACCCTTACTGCTCTTAATGAACAGTTAACAGAGATCTAAATACAACAGACCATCACGATCCACACAAAGAAGCAAGATAAAGTGGTAGAAACAAGGAAGCAGTACACAGGACCATAACACATCCCTGAGGAAGAAACAGCATTGGAACTCTCTGATATGGAATTCAAAAGAATTATACTTAGGTATCCTTAAAAGATTGGGAGACAGATCAAGGAAAATACTGACAAAATTAAGGAAAACAAAGACAAAACCCTAGAACAATTTCAGAAGAAAATACAAGAACAAAAAGACAAAATAAATGAAAATTTACAAATGATACAAAATCTACAGATAGAAATCCAAAAGACTAATAGTAAACTTTCAGAAATAGACAACACATTGAAAGGGCAAAATAGTAGAATCAAATCAAGGGATGACAAAATTCATGACATTGAAGACTCTGATACTTCTTTGGAAAGGGATCAATCAGAAAAAAGATCAAAACAAAATGAAGAAAGTCTAAGGTTCATGTGAGTTACCAACAAAAAGAATAAGCTATGTGCCATTGGAATTCCAGAACAGGAAGAGAAAAAGAAAACCACTGAGAAGATTGTCCAAAATTTGTCGGAAGAGAATGTCCCTGATATGATGAAAGATGACAATATAGCCATTCAGGAAGTCCAACAAACCCCGAACAAGATAGACCCCAAAATAAAATCACCAAGACATATCATTATCAAACTCAAAAAAACAAAGAATCCTGAAAGCAGCACAAGAAAAAAGAAAAGTTTCTTACAAAGGACAACCAACAAGAATAAGCTCTGATTTCTCAGCAGAAACCATGCAAGTGAGAAGCCAATGGGATGGTATATATATAAAGCCCTGAAAGAGAAAAAAATTCCAACCAAGAATTATATATCCAGCAAAATTGTCCCTCAAAATTATGGTGAAATTAGGAGATTTCCAGATAAGCAAAAATTAAGGGAATTTGTTACAACCAGACCAACCATACAAGAAATACTAAAGGGAGTCCTTTGAACAGAGAACCAAAATAGCTGACCATTACTACACAAGATGACATAATCCAGAAACCAACAGAGCTATGGATTTAAAAAAAAGCTTACAACATTGTAAACAGGGAACCAGAGACATCAATTGGCAAATTAAGACAACTATAAACCAAAAATAGGGAAAAAATAGTTACAGAATTTTTAAATGAAGTAAGTCAAGAGTTGCAAGATAGAATGGACTGTTTTAAACTCAGGGAGGAAATTATAAATCACAGAGTAATCTCAAAGAAAAGTGATAAACCTTCACATCACCATAAAAAACAGGACAAGCACAAATATTTACCAAATACTAAAACAATAGTAACAAAGGAAATGATAATATGATTCATAAACATCATAAACTCAGCACAGAAAATTATATGGAGCAAAAAAACAAGGAACACCATGAAAAAACACATAACAAAATGACAGCAACCAATTCATACTTGTTGATAATTACACCGAATGTCAATGGGTTAAATGCACCACTCAAGGAATGGAAAGTTTCGGACTGAATAAGAAACATAACCTATCAATATGCTGTCTACAAGACACACACCTGAGAGACAAAGATGAAAATAGACTAAAAATCAAAGGTTGGGAAAAGATATAGCAAGCAAATGGCAACCAAAAAAGAACAGGAGTGGCAATATTAATTTCTTATCAAATTGACTTTAAGACAAAAACCACCATAAGGGACAAGGAAGGACATTTTATAATGATTAAAAAGGATCAATTGAACAAGAAGATATAACCTTAATAAATATCTATGGACTCAATTAAAGAGCCACAAAATACACAAATCAGATTTTAACAGAACTGAAAAGACAAATAGATGGCCCCAAAGTCATAGGAGACTTTAATGCACTACTTTCAATCAAACATAGAACAACCTGAAAGAAACTCAACAAAGACACAGAAGAGCTAAACAATACAATCCACCAACTTGATCTTACAGACATATACAGAGCACTTCACCAAACAACAGCACAATATACATTCTTTTCCAGTGCACGTGGAACATTCTTCATGATAGACCATATGTCAGGTAATAAAGCAAGCCTTAATAAATTTAAATCAATTCAAAGTATCTTCAGAGATCATAATGCTATCAAATTAAAAATCAGTAAAAGGGAGATCAACAGAAAAAGAGGAAACACACGGAAACTGAACAACACCCTCCTCAAAAAAGACTGGGTAATAGAAGAAATAAAAAGGAAATTCAAATATTCCTTGAATCAAACAAGAATGAAAACACAACATACCAAAATCTTGGGACACAGTAAAAGCAGTGATCAAAGGCCAAATTATAGCAATAAATGCACACATCCAAGAAAAAGAAAGAGCCAAAATCAACACTTTCAACCAACATCTCCAACAATTAGAAAAAGAACAAGAAAAGCCTACATCACCAGAAGAAAATAAATAATAAAATGTGAGCAGAAAATAGAAAAAAATCAACAAGACTAGAAGTTGTTTTTTTGAAAAGATTAGTAAAAGTGACATACCACTGGCAAATTTAACAAAGGAAAAGATGGAGAGAATACAAAAAACACAAATAAGAAATAAATTGGTGATACCACAACAGAACGAACTGAAATACAAAGGATAATATCAGGATATCATGAAGAAATATACTTCAACAAATTTGAAAATCTAGAAGAAATGATTTCTAGAAACACACTATTTACCTAAACTAACACAGACTGAAGCAGAAAATTTGAACAGACCGATAACAAAAGAAGAAATTGACCAGGTCATAAAAAAAATTATCAACAAAAAAAGTCCTGGCCAAGATGGTTTCACCAGAGAATTCTACCAATTCAGGGAAAAACTGACACCAATTCTACTCAAACTATTCCAAAACAAAGAATGATGGAATCCTCCCAAACTCATTTTATGAAGCAAGCATAATGTTAATATCAAAACAATGCAAAACATCACTCAAAAGGAAAACTACAGACCAATATCCCTCATGAATATAGATGCAAAAATCTTCAACAAAATCCTAGCCAACAGAGTACAACAGCATATCAAGAAAATAATACATTATGACCAAGTGAGGTTCTTATTAGCTATGTAAGGATGGTTCAACATTAGAAAAACAATCAACATCATCCACCACATAAATGAAACAAAGGAGAAGAACCGTGTGATATATCAATAGATACAGAAAAGACATTAAATAAAATCCAACACTCATTCCTGACCAAAACTCTCAGAAAAACAAGAATAGAAGGGACATTCCTAAACATAATAAAGGGCATCTATGCAAAACCAACAGCCAACATTATTCTCAACCCAGAGAGACTGAAACCATTCCCCTTGAGAACAGGAACCAGATAAGGAAACCCACTATCACCACTTCCATTCAAAATTGCATTGGATGTCCTAGCCAGGGAAATAAGGCAAGAAAGAGAAATCAAAGGCATCCAAGTTGGTAAAGAAGAAGTTACACTATCCCTATTTGTTGATGATATGATACTATATCTAGAAAATCCAAGAGACTTAGTAAAAAATCTACTGGAACTAATTGAGAGATCTAGCATCATGGCAGGATACAAGATCAAGATCCAAAAATCAGCTGGATTCCTCTTCACCAACAAAGAGATTGCTGCAAAAGAAATAAGGAAATCAGTACCATTTACAATAGCTACCAAAAAAATAAAATACTTGGGAGTAAATCTTACCGGGGACACAGTAGACCTGTACAAAGAAAACTGTAAACTCTCATAAGAGATCTACATAAATGGAAGAACATCCATCCCATGCTCATGGATAGGAAGATTGAACATTGTGAAAATGTCAGTTCTACCCAAAGCAATCTGTACATTCAAAGCAATCCCAATCCAGATCCCATCAACATTCTTTAAAGATATGAAAACACCAATCACTAACTTTATTTTATTTATTTATTTATTTTTATTTTAAGAGTTTCACATTCAACACTACATGTATATTTAATTTCACTCCCCATTTACCATACCCAACCCTAATTCAGTCTCCTCCCCTCCCTTCCCAGTAACTTCTCACTCCGTGCCCATCATAGTTATGGACTCCTGTTTGTCCTGCATATCCTCCATGTCAATGTCACCCCTCCATGTGAAGGTGCCCTTTGGTTGATTGCTCCAAGAGATGCATTTCCATAGAGCATGTGGGTACGGCACTCTGGGTTGAGTGGTCTGCATGTACATCTTGTTTATTATTGGGCTGAGGGCCAGCCCTTGGGAGTAGTTTTATTCCAGGCCCAGAATGTATCTATCCCATGACCATTGTATTGTGGATCTCATCAGACTCCATCCAACCAGTAATTCTGGTTATTATTAAGTTTTTGGATTTTGTTCCATGGACCATAGTACTGGAGGACACCAGACTCAGTTGACTCAACAAAATACATAAAAACCTTGCCCCTTATCCTACATTGGTGAGTAGCGACTGGGGTCTTAAAAGCTTTCAAGCGGCTATCTAAGATGCACCTAATTGTCTCCTATCATTGGAACCAAAGAA
>NW_006921865.1:4209552-4216941 GCF_000298275.1 Orycteropus afer afer | reverse complement strand
ATATACATTTGCAGAAAAATGAAACAAGATCTGTACCTCACACCATACATAAAAACTAACTCCAGATGGATCAAAGACTTAAATGTGAAACCTGAAACAATAAAGTTCCTCAAGGAAAAGCTAGGGGCAAATTTAGGGGCCTTAATATATTGCATAAAAAGGCTATCAAGCATAACCCAAAATGCACAAACGGCAGAAGAGAAACTAGATGAATGAGACCTTCTACAAATTAAATTTTTATGTGCTTCCAAAGGCTTCTCCAAGAGTCAAAAGAGAACCTATAGATTGGGAAAAAAAATATTTGGCAATATCATACCTGACAAGGGACTTATCTCTAGAATTTATAGAAAACTCCAACATATCAACAACAAAAATACAAATAATCCAACTCAAAATGGGCTGAAGATATGAATAAACACTTTACCAAAGAGGATATTCAGGTGGCCAACTAACATATGAAGAAATACTCAAGATCATTAGCTATTGGAGAGATGCAAATAAAAAACAACAATGAGATACCATCTTGCCCCAGCATTAGTAGCAATGTTCAACAGGACAGAAAATAACAAATGTTGGCCAGGATGTGGAGAGATTGGGACTCTCATACACTGCTGGTGGGACTGTCAAATGATACAACCACTGTGGAAAGAAGTATGGCAATTCCTCAAAAAGTTGGAATTAGAAATAACATTTGAATCAACCATTCCACTACTAGGTATATATCCTAAAGAAATGAGAGCCAGGACAAGAACAGATATATGCACATCCATGTTCATCACATCACTACAATGACCAAAAGATGAAAACCACCTAGGTGCCCATCAACAGAAGAATGGGTAAGCAAACTATAGCACATACACACAATTGAATACTATGCAACCCTAAAGAGTAACGTAGAATTGGCAAAGCACTGAAAATGTGGATGAATTTGGAGGACATTATGCTGAGTGAAATAAGTCAATCACAGAAAGACAAATATTCTATTAGTCTGTTATTGTAAGAAGTCAAGGAAGGAAATTTTCTTTGTTGGTTACCAGGTGTGGGAGGGAAATGGAGGGAACACTGTTGGATAGGTAAAGATGAGTATTGATTTGGGTGAAGAGAAGGGTAATGTGCCAAATGTGAGTGATCAACACGTTGGCATTGAGGAAGAGGAATACATAGATAGTGCATGGGAGGTACAGAAAACAAAAAATGAACCCTTCTGCACATACAGTACTGCATTGTCAGTGAAGGCAAAAATTGATACACAGGTGGATAAATGGGTGGACGGGCTGAACTATTAGGTATGTCTATGCAGGGGAGAGTTTGCCCAAGACCATGTATAGTGTTAGCAGACAATGATTCTACAAGTGTATTTGTATGTTCTGTAAGAATTCCCTGGTATATGTAGAGCTGACAAGAGGCAAAGTTGTCGTCACTTTTTGGCCACAGCCAGCCACCCAGAGGGAGCGAGTAGTTGGACCTGTGGTCTTGAGACCATATTCACAGGGGATATTAAGCTCAATTGGCATAATATACTACCCAAAACATCGTTCTACTTCCTACTTTGGCGAGTATCATCTGGGATCTTAAAAGCTTGCAAGAGGCCATCTAGATGCAACAATGGGTCTCTCCTTCTCCACAGAAAAGAATAATGAAGAAAACCAAAGACACTTGGAAACAATTAGTCCAAGGGAATGGTACACCATGGGATCCTCAGCCTATATGACTATGAGACCAGAAGAACTAGGTAGTGTCTGGCTACCTCTGTCAACCACTCAGAGGAGGATCTCTGTAGAAGATTCTGGATAGAGTGGAGAGCAATGTGGAACAAAACTCAGAATCATTTAAAAAAAGAAAAGGACCAGTTTTGTGGGTCTGATGGAGCTGGATGGAACAACTGAGATTATGGTCCCTAACTGCCATTCAGGTCTAGAACTGAACCCACTCCAATGGCTTCCAGCCAAGCAAAGGACAGGCATATGAGTTGAACATTTACCTGAGGTAGATACACTCCTTGGAGAGATCAACCATGGGAGAACAGAAAGGCTGTGGGAGACAGTTCGGGGAGCAGGAGTGCATGGGAGAGAAGGACACAGGTAAGAGCTAACTATGTTGTGGAAGTGGGAGGGGAATGTTGCATTGTGGGAAATTGTAACCAATTTTATGAGACAAAGTATATGTGAGCTGCTGTACGGAAAGTGAATTTGCTCTGTAAACTTTCACCCAAATCACAATAAAAATGAAAAATAAAAATAAAGAAAATGAAGTGATATTGAAAAAAAATTAAGAGAAGGAATGTTTTTCTTTGGGTCCAAGTGAACCTAGAAGATAGTTGATATAACACAAAAATTTTCAAATGAGAAATCTGACAATCAAAGAATTCAAGTTCTTTGTCCAAATCTATGCTGGTATTAGCTATTAGAAGAATAAAACTGAAACACAATCTCTTAATGCAAATTCAATATTATTTTCAGGATAATATTTGGAATTTATTGATATTTTGATAAAAGCTCAAATGCAGAGAAAAAAATCCACTAATCCTAAAATCTCAACAGAGAATAACTATTTGTTAAAACAAACTATTCACCAAAAAGCAATTAAAATGAGACATACTATATGGAGCCACTCCTCGGAAGGAAGGTTGGGCAATCCTACTTCCGTAGTGATACTGCCTCGGAAACCCAAGGAGGGGTCGCTATGAGTCTGGGCCGACTCGACGGCACATGACAACAACAACAACATATGAAATTTACAACCTGGACATTTTTTAATTTTGAGTGGACCAGAAGAGGGAATTCAAAAATTTGCTCTTCTTCTGCTAAATATAATTTTGTTTTCTTTGGTAAGTTCTCCCTTCTCCTTTCTCTTCTACACTATCTATATAGTTTGAATGCAATTGTTCCAATCTATAAAGGAGCCTGGATGGAGCAGGAGGTAGGCATTTGGCTACTAACAAGAAGGTAGACGGTTCAAACCCACTAGTCATTTCATGGGAGAAAGATGAGGCAATCTATTTCCCTAAAGAATTACAGGCTTGGAAACTCTTTGGATTTCGCTATGAGTTGGAATAGACCAGATAGCTTACAGATATATACAGATTCTAAGTTGGAAAGCTGGCTAAGATGAAGCCAAGCAGAACCAATGTCTGTCAGATCCACTGACCCTTGAATGGATAATCCCTACTAACTCATTCAAGAACTAAAACATTACAAACACAAATGAAACTCCTAATTCACTCTTGCCTTCAAATGTCATTACCTTTCTGCCTGCCCTGAAACAAACATTATACTGATTTTGTTTCTGTAACAACTGTTCACAATTTTTATATTCTCACAAGTATGAGTATATCTCTCTTGCACCAGATGGTAATATAAATAGTATCACATACTATTTTATTACTAGTGTTTTCAGTCAACATTTGATGGTGCTCATTCTTTGTAAATCCTTTGAAGATTTGGGTTGAGAGAGTCCCTTTGAAGAAAGTGTCCCAGCTTCTACCAACAGCTCACTGTGCTAATTTTCCAGAATTAATTCCTTGTGAACTTGGACATTAAATGGATATGAAGATATTCTTGGTTTATGAAATTTCAATGGAGCTTTTCCTTTTATTACTATCACATCTTTCTCCCATGGACTGGCTGGATGGTTTTGAACTGCTGACTTTTGGTTTACCAGACAAATGTTTTAACTATTTTCCCACAAAAGCTCTTTCCCACTTATAGTTCAGGTAAAATCTGAATAATTTTCCTAGTATTTTCATATTTCCATGTAATTTTTTTTTTCCAAGTACAATCAATTCCTTCAGTATGGCAGGCAAGGCAAAGCTTCTCAACCTGTGTGCCATAATGGTAAATGGAGCTCTGGTAGCATAATGCCTAAGGCATTTGACTGCTAACTAGAAGGCTGGCAGTTCAAACCCATCAGCCACTCCTCACAAGGAAGGTTGGGCAATCTATTTCCACAGAGATATTGCCTCAGATATTCCCTCAGAGGGGTCACTATGAGTCGAATCTACTCAAAGGTAGTGAGTTTGGGGTTTTTGGTTATCAATAGCCTCACCTGTTTACACCAGTGATGTACAAAAACATTTATTTCTGTTGTTTGCCACTGCAAAGTTGGAAATCATTGTGTTAAAAGGTCCTCACTATGTGTGGGGTGCACATTCCTTACTTGTTACATTGACTGGGCACAAGGCTTCCTTTAGAGTTCCCCATAGAGTCATTAAAAGGCAAGTCTTTAAGACCTCTGGTGGCATAGCGCCTAAAGCATTTGACTGCTAACCAGAGGGCTGGTGGTTCAAACTCACCGGCCACTCCTCAAAAGGAAGATTGGGCAATCTACTTCCGTAGTGATACCACCTCAGAAGCCCAAGGAAGGGTCGCTATGAGTCGGATCTGACTCGATGACTTGGGTTTGCTTTGGTTTTTCAGTTACCAAGATTGACAAAGCTTCCCAAACTGCCACTTTCAGTTGATATCTCTGAATTTCCCTTTCTTCTTTGTCTTTGACACTTGGAGCTTTCCTACAAAACATTTTTGATGTTGTGTGTTATGATGTAAAAGCCAAAGTTTCAGAGAGCTTACTCACCATATTGTTAGAAACAGACCATTATGTTTAATTAGTTGCATGTCCTTTGATAATTACTCTTAAATATTTATACTCTTAAATATTTATACTCTTAAATTTACTTTAAGTTGAATACTGTTACTGCAAATGACTACTATTACCTGTTATAAGTTACAGTGCATAATAGAAAACTAAACAGTGATTATTACACAATGTGGTATAGAATCAACCTTGCTATTTTATTCAATAGGTTAATTATAAGTTATCAAACCAAAACAAAAACCAAATTCATTGCTGTCAAGTTGGATCCAACTCACAGTGACCCCTTCTTGTATTTCCAAGGTGTTATCACTACGGAAGTAAATTTCCCAACCTTCCTTCCTTGCAGTGGCTAGGTTTGAACCACCAGCTGTCTGGCTAGCAGTCAAATGCCTTATGCACTATGCTACCAGGGGTCCTAATTATAAATTATAGATACAAGCAGTCATGGAAAAGTCAAGTAAAAAAATGGTGGTCTCTGAATATAATATTCTAAAAAAGACCCTGAATATATTTTGTTTCTCCTTCCAATTGTCAAAATAAATCATTTATCTGATCAATTGGTGATAAATTGTTCTCTCACTGTGTGTTGGTGCTAAAAGCATTCTCCTGAGAAAGTGGGAAGCAGCTATCTCCTGAAAATATGTTCATCACCACAATTAAAATGAAAGATGGACTCACTCTCATTATTTTTTAATGAGGATTAATAATCTCTGACATTTTCACTACACTCTCCCTCTATATCAGAACAATAATATTGCTCCTTATATGAGTCATTCCTGCCAGATGTTCCAAACTAAATTTCCTGCAGAGAAAAATTATGGAAAATCCAATTGTATACTGTATTACTGAGGGAGTAATTATGCATCAGAGGTAACAATTGAATTAACTCAAGAGCAACTGTAGAGTGAGAGTAGAGCCCGAAATCTATTTTATTGTAGTTGTTAGGTACTGTCAAGTCAGTTTCAACTCATAGCAACCCTACATAAAACAGAATTAAATGTTGCCTTGTCCTATGCCATACACATGACCATTAACATGCAGGAGCCCATCATTGCAGCCACTTTATCAATCCATCTTGTTGAAGGTCTTCCCCATTTTTAGTTGACCCTCTAATTTACCAAGCATGATATCCTTCTCCAGGCACTAGTACCTTCTGACAACATGACCAAAGTATGACAGACTAAGTCTGGCATATCTCCCTATTAAGGAGGTTTCCAGCTGCACTTCTTCCAAAACAGATTTGTTTGTTTTTCTGGCAGTCCATGGTATTTTCTATTTGATCTATTTGTTGGAATTCCTCCTTCAATATCACCAATTCTTTCTTTCTTTCTTTCTTTTTCACCATTTTATTGTGATTTCACTGAAATTTTACAAAGCAGATTCATTTTATATTTAACATATCATACATATTTTTGTTTTGTAACACTTACTACATTCCCCATAGTCTAACAGCTCTCCTCTCACTTCCTCCCTGAAGTTACCATTTCCCTGTGTCCTTCTGGCATATGCAGTTCTATCTCCCTACATTTCTCTTTCATTCAGCCTCAGGGTGAGGAGAGGGAACTCAGGCACATCCAAAGCAGCAGGGCAGGAGAGCAGGAGAAAGGGGATTAAAAGGCCCAAGAACCAGGACAGAGGAGCAGTCAGCTACATGGATCCAGGTGAGGAGAGGGAACCTGGGCACTCTCAAAGCAGTGGGCGAGAGAGTGGGAGAAAGGGAATTAAAAGACCCAGGAACCAGGACAGAGGAGGAGTCAGCCACAAGGACCCAGGTAAGGGTGGTATGAGAGGTTTCCAATAGGGAGACAAACCTGTCTGTAGGTTTGTCCTACTGTGGTGACGTGTTGATCTGAGTTTTGAGGCTGAGTCACTGGTGTTTCAAACCCAGTGGGATGCACATGGTGCACAGGTATCAGCCCAGCTTACGGACTGAGACAGACTAGGAAGAAGGAAGAGGCCATCCACTTCTCAAAGAATTGGCCAGGGAAAAACTTATGAATACCGAAGAAACACTGTTTGATACATTACTGTGCAACTTTATGAATAGTCCAGTTAGGTTAGAAAGCTCTCAAAATAGGACTGGGAAAGAGCTGCATCATCTGAGTAAACCCAGCCTTACTCCTATGGATAAGGTAAAGCTTTCAAGGCCTCCATTTGCTGATGTGGCACCACTCAAATTGAAGAGAAAAAGCTGCAGACATCCATTAATCATCGGAACATGGAATGTACAAAGCATGAATCTAGGAAAATTGAGAGTTATCAAAAATGAAATGGAACACATAATGATTGATATCCTCGGCATTAGTGAGCTGAAATGGACTGCTTTTGGCCATTTTGAATCAGACAACCATGTGATCTACTATGCCAGGAATGACAGTTTGAAGAGGAATGACATAGCATTCATCATCACAAAGGATATTTCAAGATCTGTCCTGAAGTACAATGCTGTCAATGATAGGATAATATCCATACACTTACAAGGAAGACCTGCTAATACGACTATTATTCAAATTTATGCCTCAACCACCAAAGTCAAAGATGAGGAAATTGAAGATTTTTTATCAACTTCTGCAGTCTGAAATTGACCAAACATGCAATCAAGATGTGTTAATCATCACTGGGTACTGGAATGCACAAGTTGGAAACAAAGAAAAGTCACTGGTAGTTGGAAAATTTGGCCTTGGTGACAGAAATAATGCTGGAACTCGTATGGTAGAATTTTGCAAGACCAACAACTTGTTCATTGCAAACACTTTTTTTCAACAACACAAACAGTGGCTCTTCATGTGGACTTCA
>NW_006921865.1:4197194-4208989 GCF_000298275.1 Orycteropus afer afer | reverse complement strand
TGGTACTGAAGGAGGAAGTCAAAGCTGCAAGAAAGAATTGGTGAAGAACAAGGCTCTGAGAATTGATGGAATACCCATTGAGACAGTTTAACAAATAGTTCATGCACATCTGATTTCACAGCCCTGATTACCATCCCCAACTGTAAAAAACTCTCCTCCCCTCTCCCCTCTGTGACCACCCTCTTCCTGTGTCCTCATTCATGCATTCTTGTCAGTCCAGCTTTCCCTCTATATGAGTGCTGCCTCTCTGGTGTCTCATGGCTGATTGATCCAAGAGGTGCATCTCCTTAGAGTAGTTGGTGCATCACCCTGGGGTACATGTTCTGTATGTACATGTTTCTACTGCTGGGCTGAGAGCCAATCCATGTAAATGGGTCTGTTTCTAGACCCAAAGGGTAACCCAGGGCCATAGTTCCAGGGGTTTCACCAGTCACTCTCTGGCCAGTAATTCTGGTCATTTTGTGTTTTTGAATTTTCTTCCACATTTTTTCCTCCTGCTCTATCCAGGATCTCCACATTTTATCCCTTTCTGAGTAGTTGGCATTGGTAGCCAGGTACCATCTAGTTCTTCTGGTCTCAGGTTGTGCAGGCTGGGGTCCTTGTGGTCCATCTTATCTTTGGACTAATTGTTTCCAGATGACTTTAATCTTCTTCACTCTTCTTTGCTCTAGAAAAGAGACCAATAGTTGCATCTTAGATGGCTGCTCAAAAGCTTTGAAGATCCCAGTCACACTCACCAAATTAGGTTGTAGAATAAAATTTTTATGAACTAGTGTTCCAACTGAGCACAATATCCCCTGAAACTATGGTCCTGAGCCTCAAGCCTGATAAGTTTCTCTCACAAGATATTTGGTTGTCTCTGAGAAGTTACTCCAAACCTGTCTTCTGTTGCTTCTATAATTTTTGTGGCTAATTTTGTAGGAGAAGTGCATATGTAAGATTATCTTCAGCCAAATCTACCTTGATCTTGAGTGTATTCCTCATTTCCTTTTAAAGTCTCTTTATTGATGTAGAGTTTTTTGCCTTTTGTATGTTGATCTTGTATCCTGTGACTATGCTAAATCTTTCAATTGTTCCAGTAGTTCTCTTGGTAAGCCTCTTAGGTTTTCTATGTATAGAATTATATATGTGCAGATAAAGATAGTTGTACTTTTTCTTTACCAATTTGGATGGCTTTTATTTCCCTCCCTTGCTATATTGCCCTGACTAGGACTTCCAATACAATGTTGAGTAGAAGTATTCATGCAGAGCATCCTTTTCTAGTTCCTGTCCTCAAGGGGAATGATTTCAGTCTCTCTCCATTGAGTATAATGTCAACTATTGGTTTTGTGTCAAAAAAAAAAAAAAGAAAAAGAAAAACCTCATTGCTGTTGAGTCAGTTCTGACTCATAGCTACCCCTTGGGTTTCTGAGGCTGTAAACCTTTATAAAGTTGACTACCCCATTTTCCTTCTGTGGAGCTTCTGATGAGTTTGAACCACTGACCTAGTTAGCAGCCAAATGTCTTATCCACTACACCATCATACATGCTTTATTATGTTGAGAAATTTCCCTTCTATTCCTATTTTGCAGAGACTTATCAACAGTAAGTGTGTTATTCAGTTTCCATGCACTTGGTTTTTCCCCTTGGCTTCGTATCATTGATTTTTAATTTTAAAGCTTTGTGATCTGAGAAGATGTTTACTAGTATTTCATATAGTCACATATAGTCTGGTGCTAGATTTTATCAAATGCCCTTTCTACATTGAATGATATGATCAAGTGGTTCTTTTCCTTTGTTTTATTTATTGATTGATAGATAATAACATTGATTGTTTTTCTGATGTTGAACCATCCTTGCATACCTGGTATGTATCCCACTTGGTCATGGTGTATTATTATTTTTTATATAGTGTTGGATTCTATTGACTAGAATTTTGTCAAAGATTTTTGCATATATTCTTGAAAGATATCAGTTTGTAGTTTTCCTTTTTAGTGATGCCTTTGCCTGGTTTTGGTACCAAGGTTATGCTTGCCTCATAGAATGAATTTGGGAGTATTCCATCCTTTTCTATGCTTTGGAACAGCTTGAGTAGGATAAATATTACCTTTTCTCTGAATGTTCAATAGAATTCTCCCCTGGACCATGACTTTTTTTAAAAAGAGTTTAGTTTGTTTGTTTGTTTGTTTCTTTTTTATTATGACCTGCTTAATTTCTTCCATTGTTATGGGTCTGTGAAATTATCTACTTCAATCTGTGATATTTTAGGAAGTCCTGTATTTCTAGAAATTTGTCCATTTATCCTGTTGTTTATGTTGTTGTTACGTGCCATTGAGTTGGACCCAACTCATAGCAATCCGTCCTTGGGTTTCTGAGGTGGTATCACTATGGAAGTAGTTAATTTATTAGAGTACAGTAGTATTTTGTTATACTTTTTATTTCTATTGGTTCTGCTGTCTCCCATTTCATTTTTATTCATGCATATTTGCATCTTCTTTTTTCCTTTCTTTAGTTAAATTTGTCAGTGATCTGTTGATTTTATTAATGTTTTCAAAGAGTCAGCTTCTAGTTTTTTTCAGTTTTTCTGTTTTCTTGTGGTCTGCTTCATTTATTTTTGCTGTTATCTTTATTAATTCCTTCTTTCTGGAGTCTGCAGCCTTCTCCTGTTGCTCTTTTTCTAATTTTTGGAGTTGTTTAGTTAATGTATTGATTTTGGTTTTTTCTTCTTTTTCAGTGTATGCATTAATAACTATAATTGACCTCCGAGTACTGTTTTTGTTTTGTCCCAAAGGTTGTATGTAGCATGTTGTGTTTTCAATCTCATTTATTTCCAGGATTATTTTTTATTTCACACTTTACTTCTTCTGCTAACCAGTGCTTCATAAGTAGTGTGTTACTCAGTTTCCAAGCACTTGATTTTTTTCCTTTGGTTTCTTATTGTTGATTTTTAATTTTATAGCTTTGTGTTCTGAGAAGATGCTTAGCAGTATTCCTTTGCTCCAGGCAAGAGGAGACCAATTTTTAAATTTATTTGGTCTTGCTTTGTGAGCTCACATATAGCCTATTCTGGAGAATGATCCATCCACAGGCACTTGAAAAGAATGTGTATTGTGCTTTTGTTGGGTAGAATGATCTGTATATGTCTACAATGTCAAGTTGGTTGATTGTGCTATTTGAGATTTTCTGTATCTGTATTCATTCCTTTGGGTATGTGGTTTGCTTCCCATATATAAGAAACAGCTTTGGAAATGGTCTCTACCTTATAGTATGCTCAGACCCTGCATGTAGCTATGTCATTGTCCAGCAGCCTGCCATGCTTTGCTGATCTTGGGAATTACAATGGACTTGATTAAATTAAACCAGCACATAATTAACAAATAAGAAGAACTTCAAAATATCTCAAAGACAACAAATATCTTCCATTTGAACAAAAAGCAGGACAATATAGCTGAAGCAAGTGACCAAACTAAAGAACTAGGAAATCTCTCTGAGGAAAAAAATATAATAAAACTAGCTGAACTCCTTATCAGGTAGTTTTATAATTAAATATATATATATATATATATATATATTTAATTCCTTATTCAGACAAAAAATGGGACAATATAGCTGAAACAAGTGACCAAACTAAAGAACTAGGAAATCTCTCTGAGGAAGAAAAGATAATAAAACTGCCTGATGTGGGTCATATTGTCCTGCTTTTTATTCAAATGGAAGCTATATGTTGTCTTTGAGATATTTTGAAGTTATTCTTATTTGTTAATTATGTGCTGGTTTATTTCATCTTGGTTTTTTGTTTTACTTTGTTTCGATATATCTGGATGAGTGGGGCAGGTATGCTTCTTGGGTTGTTAACTTGTCAGCACTGGTACTGATGTGGGTCTGGCACCCTTCTAGGCACTTGCAGCATTTATCCCGCTCCAGTCCAGCCTCTGGTTAAAGGCTGCCCTGATGCTATCTTCTCAAACTAACCCAACATAGGTCTTTCCATTCCCAGAAGTAGGGAGTGCCTGGCTGAAATGAACCTCCCTGAGAGAAGAGGCTGCAGAGATATTCCTCTGTATTCAGTGTGAAAAGGTGCTTTCAGTCACTTAAGCACCCACTGGGCAAGTTCCCACCCCTTATTCAGTCCTTAGAGATGGTGGTGTCCAGCAGTCAGTGTTGGTGAGTGTGGGGCTTCTCTATTCAGAGTCTGTGGCTATGGAAAGGGTATTTACCCCTGTACATAGGGAAGGTGTGTATTTGTTAGATCAGAGAGTGTATCCCTACTTTCTTGATTCCTTGGCATGAGTATGGCACCATTCTTGGTACACACAACCATTTTATCCAGCTCTTTCCCAGATTCAATCAAGCAAGACATTGTCCTGAGCCCAGTTTCTTCAGCCACCCCAATATAAGTCTTTTGCCATCCTAAACCTGGCTTCTGCTTGTGGTGAGTTATTTGATTCTCTTTTGTCCTCCTTCCTCTCTCTCTCCATGGCCTCCTGTGCTACTGTAATGTGACCCACTTTCCTGCACATACATTCTTCTCCCAGCTCATTCACATCTATTGCTCAGATTGAATTCTTCCCAATGTGCTGTTGTGGATTCAGTGAGGTTGTTTTTGTTTTATTCCTACCTTGGCATTATATGATGTCTCTGTTCAAAATTTACATGCTTCAGCCAGTCCTGGCTTCTTCTCTTTCCTTGGTCAGTAATTTCACTCCATTTTCCTTCCCAATCAGGGCTTCATCTAATTTTTCATCTTCTCATTTGATGCTCAGAATTCCAAAATCATTATTTGTATTTGTTTCACTCAGGTTTTTCTAGGTTTCTGCTGTTGAAGGATTGGGCAGAATGTGTTAGCAGGATGCCATCTTATCTCTACCCAATATGATGAGTTCTTGATCATATGCTACCTCCTGAAATAGTTAAATATCAACAATTCTTTTCAGTATAGTGACTATGTTAATCCTTCCATCTTCTGTTGATGCTGCTTGTATCAGTCAATATTTTGCCTACAGAATCCTCTAATATTATAAATTGAAGCTTGAATTTTTTTCTTCAGTTCTTTTAAATTGAACTATACCAAGTATGTTCTTCCCCTTTTGTTTTCTAACTCCAGGTCTTTAACATTATATTATAATATTTCATTTTGTCTTCTTGAACTATACAATTAAATTTTCTGTTCAGCTCTGTTACTTCATTATTTCTTCCATTCACTTCAGCTACTCTCCATTAAACAGCAAATTTCAGAGTCTCTTATGACATCCATTTCAGTCTTCACTTTCTTTCCTGTCTTTTAATGACCTTTCACTTTCTTCATGCATGATGCCCTTGATGTCTTCCCACAACTTGTCTTGTCTTTAGTCATTGGTCTTCAGTGGGTCAAAACTATTCTTCAGATGGTCTCTAAGTTCAGGTAGTGTATACTCAAGGTCATATTTTGGCTCTCATGGACAGGTTTTAATTTTTTTCAGCTTCAACCTAAACTTGCATATGAGAAAAAATGGTATATTCCATGGTTAATCCTTGGCCTTGTTCTGACTGATGATATTGAGTTTCTCCAAAGTCTCTTTCCACAGTTGTAGATAATTTTATTCCTGTCGGTTCCATCTTATGAGGTCCACAGTATAGTCACTGTTTACATTGTTGAAAAAAGATATTTGCAATAAATAAGGCATTGGTCTTGCCAAATTCCAAAATGTGATTTTTGCCAGCATCATTTCTATCACTAAGATAGAACTATGTTTCTTCAGGCTTTCACATTCCTATCACCAGTACAGTAATTATCGATGCATCTTGATTGCATGTTTAGCCACTTTCAGATGCAGAAGTTGGTAAAAAAAAAAAAAAAAAATGCTTCAATTTCTTCTATCTATTATATTGTTGTTGTTACGTGCTGGTGCCGTCGAGTCAGACCCGACTCATAGCGATAAAATTATCAATTGAATTAGCGACAGTTGAAATCAGGGACAGCAGGATAGAAATTCTAAGTGTTAAACAAGTGAACAAACAAAAGTCTATATGTGATTCTAGAATAAGGATGATGTGGGTCTTATTCAAATGAGTAAATGAAACCCTAGAAAGAAAGGTGACCAACAAAGAAAGAACTAATCCTCATGCACCTGATAGCTCCATATTAAAGAAGTTGTTTTGCCAACAATACCACAGCCAATTCTACCAGCAGACTTCAGAAGTATGAGAAGACAGTGAGATATCTTGTAATCTGATTTGAGTGTTTTAGAACATTTAAGTTTACATGAGGAAACTTGGATGATAAAAATTGGTCTGTATATAGCTAGTCCCAGGCAGCAGCATTTTCTTTTGTTTTTCAAGATGTTTGTCCCATTGTGGTTCTGTCACTTCTAAGGAAGAGTTGAAATCTGCCCTAAAATTTATATAAAATATAAAGACTTCTCTAACCCGAACTTCATAGAGTTAACTCCTAGCTGGCAAATAGATGTAGAATAGAAAGTCACATGGTTTTCTTCAAAATGAATGCACAAGATTTATTTTTAAGTAATGCAAGCATAAATTCACAAGTGAGTTGACAGATATAAAAATTATTAATGATTTTTTATAAATCAAAGAATTTGAAGCTTATTCTCTCTTGATTAATCAGTACTGAGACTTATGTTCTACATTTCATTCAAATAAATATAAAGCTTGTATTAGGAGCTCTGATAGTATAGTGATGCTACCAGAAGGCTGGTAGTTCAAACCCACCACCCACTCCTTGGAAGGAAGGTTGGGCTATCTACTTCTGTAGTGATACTGCCTCAAAAACCCAAGCAGGGGTCTCTATGAGTCAGTTCCAACTCAATCACAGTGAATTTTAGTTATTAAGAATAATGACATAGATCTTCAAGAATTGGAGCCTTGTTTTCTTTTTCTGTAATTCAGTTTCCCAAGGAAATTTGGATGATAAAAATTGATCTGTATATAGCTAGTCTCAGGCAATAGCATTTTTAGTAGAATTGACCTGTTCTAAGTGTACAGTTTGATGAGTTTTGGCAAATATCCATTCGTGAAGCCACCATCACAGATAAGGCATAAACCATTCTGTTACCCTAAATATATTCTGCCTTCAAAACTGGCTACTGATTTTTGTTACAATTTTAATTTTTCATCTTCAAGAATTTCTTCTAAGTGGAAATATTCAGTATATGATCTTTTGGATACTGCTTCTTGCACTAAGCAAACATTTTTTTTTTTTTTTTTTCAGATTCTCCTCTATTATTGCACATCTCAGTACTTTCTTCCTTGTATTGCTGAGCATAATCCTATCATACAGATAATAGCCAGCTAATGGACATTAGGTTGTTTCCAATTTTGGGCCTGTCATAGATTGAATTGTGTGCCCCCACAAAATACATATCAACTTCGCTGGGCCAGGACACTCTGTAGTTCGACAGTTATGAAATGTTATAATGTAGCAGTTATGTAATGATCTCCCATCATAAGATCTGATATAAGAAACCAAGATAATCAGAAATAAAGGTGGGATGCAATAACCTTAATCCCATCACAGGCCTGATCAGATAGATGTAAGAAGAGTTTCCCATGGGTATGACCTGCAACACCTTTTATCTTACAAGAGATGAAAGGGGAGAAAAGAGAGCCTTGGAGTGGGGAAACTACTACCACAAAGAAAGAAGAGCCAGGAGTGAAGTATGTCCTTTGGACCCAGGGTCCCTGCACTGTGATCTTCCTAGGATCAAGAGACACACAGAGAAAAAGGCTTCCTCTACAGCCAGCCCTCTGAACTCAGATTTCTAGCATACTTAAACTGATAGAGAATAAATTTGTTTGTTAAAAACATACACTTGTGCTATTTCTGTTAGTAACACTAGATAACTAAGACAGGAATATTATGTAAAGCCTCTATGAATATTTTCATTCAAGTGTTTGTATGAGCAAACATTTTTCTCTTTAGAAAATACCAAGTAGAATTGTTATGGTATCATATAGTAAGTGTGTTTTTAACTTTATTGCTAAACTGTTTTCCAAACTGGCTGCCTATTTGCCTTCCCCAACAATGTTACTTTGCTTGCTATTCAACATTTTCAGTATTGTCAGTCTTTCACAATTTTAGCCATTTTACTGAATATATAAAGGGATTTGGTTTTAGTTTTCATTTGCTTAAAAACTAATTATGCTTGGTAAAGTAGAAGGTTGGAGAGAAAGAGGAAGACCATCAATTAAACTGATTCAAACAATGGGCTCAAATAACAATTGGGAGGCTGGCACAGGACCAGGCAACATTTTGTTCTGTTATACAGGGATACCACAGAGATATTACAGGATTCATTCCAGACTACCACAATAAAGTGAATACTGCAATAAAGTAAGCAAAGCATAGAAAAGTTACGTTCACACTATTATATAGTCTATTGAGTACACAATAGCATTATGAAAAGTTTACAATATTGTGAGAATTACCAAAATGTGACACAGAGACACGAAGTAAGCACATGTTGTTTGAAAAATGTCATTGATAGACTTGCTCAAGGCAGGGTTACCACAACAATTTAATTTGTAAAACATGCAATATCTGCAAAGTGTAATAAAGCAAAGTGCAATAAAATGACTATGCCTATAAATAAGGTCACTATGAGTCAGAACCAAATTGAAGACACCTAACAACAGCAACAAGAACTAATTATATTCAACATCATTCAATATGTTTACTTGGCATCCGTATCTCCTCTTTGAGGAAGTGTTTTCTGATATGTTTTGTTTATGTTTTTGCTGTGATTTTATCTTCCTACTATTGAATTGTATATTCTATCAGAAGGATAGTTGGGCAATCTACTGCTGTGGTGATACCACCTTGGAAACCTAAGGAGAGGTCACTATGAGTCGGATCAACTCAAGTTTATACTTCTGTAATACTATCTATGTTTATTTTCAAGCTTGGTTTCTTTTTGCATATACAGATAGAATTATTATGCCTGCCTGGTGAATTATCCCTTTAATAAAATATCCCTCATTCTTGGTATTATTTCTCATTTTGAAATCTACTTTATCTGCCATTGATATAGCCAATCAGCTTATTTTCTTTTTTATAATATAGTTTTTATGTTTATATATACATTTTACTTTGAACCTATCTGTATCTTTAGTGACCCCCCCTTGAGTTTCTGAGGCAGTATCACCACAAAAGTAGATCGCCCACTGTTCCTTCTGAGGAGTGGTGGGTGGGTTTGAACCTCCAGCCTTCTGGTTAGCAGTCACATGCCTTAGGCACTAAACCACCTGAGCTCCTAGGTTAGTTTAGCTTAGTTTTATATATTTATTTTAAAAGCAGGTATTTTGGAAACAGACTATAATAGTTTGTTTCATTTTTCTCTATCCTGACAATTGGTGTTATTAGAGCATTTCTATTCAACATGATTATTGATGCATTTGTGTTTAAGGATGACTGATGGATCAGTGGTAAAACACTTGGCTGGCAACTGGAAGGTTAGTAGTATGAACGCACCAGGCACTATGCAGGAGAAAGGTGTGGCAGTCTTCTGCCCTAAAGATTTACAGCCTGGAAATCCTATGGGGCAGTTCTACTTTGTCCTGTAAGGTTGCTATGAGTCAAAATCGATTAGAGAGAGATAGATTAATGAGACGATTATGTTTAAAACTGTCATCTGTGTCCACCTTTCTTTGTCTTTTTTTCTTAATTCTTTTTCTGTCTTCTTTGGGATTATTTTTAGGATTTTATTTTATCTTCTCTATTGGCTTATGGTAGTGCCTAAGTCATTTGACCTCTAACCAGAAGGCTAGAGGTTCAAACCACAGAAGGAAGGCTGGGCAATCTACTCCCTCAGTGATACCACCTCAGAAACCCAAGGAGGGGTCACTATGAGTTAGACCCTACTCAAAGGCAGTGAGTTTGATTTTTTGGCTTTTATTGGCTTATTAAGAAGCTCTGGTGGTGTAGTGGATAAAGCATTTGGCTGCTAACCAGAAGGCCAGCAGTTCAAACCTACCAGCTCTGCAGAAGAAAGATGGGGCAATCTACTTCTGTAAAGATTTACAGCCTCAGAACCTAATGGGAGTCGCTATGAGTTGGAATGGACTTAATGGCAGTGAGTTGTTTTTTTTTTTTTTTTTTTGAGTATAGGCCTATTAAAGCCATGGTGGTGCAGTGGCTAAAGCACTCATCTGGTAAACAAAACTGTGGCAGTTTGAACCTAAAATTTGCTTCACAGGAAGATGTGGCAGGCTGTTTCTTTAAAGATTTACAACCTAGAAACTCTATGGGATAGTTCTACTCTTTTGTACATGATCACTGTGAGTGGAATCCATTAGACAGCCTTGGGTTTATGTGTGGTTACAGGCTTAATAAGTACACTTCTTTTGTTTTATTTTCTGTGGTTGCTCTTAGTTCACTATTTACATTTTCAATAAGTAAAGTATACTTCCAGTAATATTATACCACTTCACATACAGTATCAGAACCTCATAATGATATATACTTTCACATTTCCCTCCCATACACTGTGCTGTTATTGTCATATATTTTACAACTACATAACATATAAAACCCATCTTTTTCTCTTTGCTGTAAGAGTCAATTATATTTTAAATTTTAAAGTGATAAAAGGAGTCATTTATATTCACATACATGCAATTTCCGGTGTTCTTTCAATGTACTGTGTAGATCCTAATATCTATCTGGTATCTTTTACCATCTTTCTAACAATCTTCTATTATATTCTTATAGTGAAGATGTGCTGGAAGCAAATTATCTCAATTCAGCTTTTTCTCTCTAATAAAGTCACCATTTACTTTTATTTTTTAATGTTATTTTTATTGAGTATAGAATTCTGCATTGATTTGTTTTTTTCAATAAATAAAAAGAGGCATTCTATTTTACACAGCTTTGCTTACTTTCTAACAAGAATTCTACTGTCATTCTCATAGTTGTTCCTTTGCAATGAGTCAGAATCAACTTGACAGCAGTAGATAGTGGGTGTGTATAACACATTTTGTCTCTGTTTTAAAGTATTTATAATTTATTTTGTATCATGAAAAGGTTTTCTTTATATTTATTTTATCTGGTTTTTATTTAGTTTTAGGGCTTGTGAATTTACAGTTACCATCATATTTGGCATACTTTTGGCAATTATTTATTCTTTTTTTTTTTCCTCTGAACTCCTCTGTCCTCTACTTCTCAGAAATTGATTTATCTGTGTGAGTACACAAGATTCATTATTTTCAGTCTCTATTTCTCCTTGTACTTCCTATACATGGTTTATATTTTTATATAGTCAAAGTCATTGACCTGTTTTCTGCAGTGTCTAAACTTGTTAATGTAGTTCAATCTGTTTTACATTTTAGATATTGCAAATTGCATATTTATAATTACCCTTTGGGTTTGTTATATACCTTCCAATTCTTTCCATTTATCATAATCAAGATTCCTTCTACATTCTTATGCATATGGACCATAGTGTTCATGGCTGTTTAAATATTAATGCTTACTATTTCCATCATCTCGGCCATTGCTGGGTCTATTTCTATTGATTGACTTTTTTTCTAGCCACAACCATGGTTTTTGAATTGTTTATATGCCAAATAATTTTCTTTGGGGCTGGACATGGTGAATTTTATGTTGATGCATGTTTTTTGTTTGTTTGTTTGTTTATTTTTCCCCTTTGGAGAATGTTAGACTTTATTCTCTCATTAATTTAATTGTAATTAGTTTAATCCTTTATAATAGGGGTAAGCCAAGCACAGCCAGTTGGTCAAATCCAGCCCACTGCATAAATTTTCTTTTCTTTTCTTTTTTTTTTTTTTTGATCCAATTCTTTTGTGTGTGTGTGTGTGTGTGT
>NW_006921865.1:4171701-4172898 GCF_000298275.1 Orycteropus afer afer | reverse complement strand
TGTTTCCATGAATTTTTGGTTTTCTTCATTCTTCTTTGCTCTGGATGAGGAGAGACCCATTGTTGCATCTAGATGGCAGCTTGCAAGCTTTTAAGATCCCAGTTGCTACGTGCCAAAGCAGGAGGTGAAACAAAGGTTTGTGTAGCATATTATGCCAATTGAGCTTGATATCCCCTGTGACTATGGTCCCGAGCCCACAGGTTCAACTACTCGGTCCCTCTTGGAACTGGCTGTGACCAAGCAGTGACAACAACCTTGCCCCTTGTCAGCTCTACTATACACCTGGGAATTCAGATCATACACACACTTATAGGACCATTGTCTGCCAACCCTAAACATGTTCTTGGGTACACTCCCCGCTTCTTAGACATACCTAATAGTTCAGCCTGTCCACCCATCTATCCACCCATATACCCATGTTTGCCTTCACTGACAATGCCGTGCTGTGTGTGCAAAAGGGTTCATCTTTGTTGTCTGTACCTCCCACATACCTTTCTATGTCTTTCTCTTCCTCAATGCCACTATATTGATCACTCACATTTGGTACATTGCCCTTCTCTTCACCAAAATCAATACTAATCTCTATCTATTTAACAGTGTTCCCTCCCCTCCCCTCCCACACCTGGTAACCAACAGAGAAAATGTCATTCCATAGATAAACCTTTCCTTGACTTTTACAATAATGGGCTAATACAATATTTGTCTTTTTGTGATTGACTTATTTCACTCAGCATAATGTTTTCCAAGTTCATACATATTATGCAGTGTTTTGCAGATTCTACATTATTGTTTAGGGTTGCATAGTATTCCATTGTGTGTATGTACCATAGTTTGGTTATCCATTCTTCAGTTGATGGACATCTAGGTTGTTTCCATCTTTTGGCTATTGTAAATAGTGCTGCGATGAACATGGGTGTACATATGTCTGTTCTTGTCATAGCTCTCACTTCTTTAGGATATATACCTAGTAATGGAATGGCTGGGTTCAATGGTATTTCTGGTCCCCACTTTTGAAGGAATCACCATACTGCTTTCCACAATGGTTGTACCATTTTACAGTCACACCAGCAGTGTATGAGAATCCCAATCTCTCCACATCATCGTCAGCATTTGTTATTTTCTGTCTCATTGAACTTTGCTACTAGTGCTGGAGCAAGATGGTATCTCATTGTTGTTTTGATTTGCATCTCCCTAATA
>NW_006921865.1:4148049-4170652 GCF_000298275.1 Orycteropus afer afer | reverse complement strand
AATCTCTTTGCTGGTGTAGAAGAATCCAACTGATGTTTGGATATTGATCTCATCTCCTGTCACGATGCTAAGTCTCTCAATTAGTTCCAGTAGATTTTTTGACACTTTTGGGTTTTCTAGGTATAGTATGATATCATCAGCAAATAGGGATAGTTTGACTTCTTCATTACCAATTTGGATGCCTTTGGTTTCCCTTTCTTACCTTATGGCCCTGGGAAGGACTTCCAGTACAATGTTGAATAGAAGTGGTGATAGCGGGCATTCTTTTCTGGTTCTTGTGCTCAGGAGGAAGAGTTTCAGTCTCTCTCCATTGAGAATAATGTTGGCTGTTGGTTTTGCATGTTGTTGTTGTTGTTATATGTCATCAAGTAAGTTTTGCTATTAAGATATGGGGATCTTTGGAAGGTTGCTAGTAAGGCTATGCAAATTACACTTAATATGTGATTTTTCTGAGCATTTTTATAGTTCAAATTATGAAGATATAAATATAATTGGCTCTCATGTGCATTCTGGATTCAATTGTTTAGGGCATGGGAATATAAAACTTGACCATCTGAGCACATGGAAATTTGGGTAGTCAATCACACACACACACACACACACACACACACATATGGAGTTCTGGTGGGGTAGTGCCTAAGGCATTTGGCTGCTATCCAGAAGGTTGACGGTTCTAATCCACCAGCTTCTCTGCAGAAAGAAGACAGGGCAATCTACTTCCATAAAAATTTACCATCTCGGAAACCAAATGGGGGTTGCTATGAGTTGGAATCAACTCAATGGCAGTGACTATATATATATATATATATCACTGTGGTACATTTTGAAAATAAATTAAAATGTTGTTATTGTTCTTAGGTGTCATCAACTCAGTTCTGACTCATGCCTGTGGTCTGAAATGACGTGATGGCACCTAACAACAACAACAGTTACAGTCAATGATAAATTGTTAAGCACGGGACTAACAAGAAGATTGGCTATTCCTATCCAGGAGGGGTACCTTGGAAGAAAGACCAGATGATCTGCTTTAAAAAATGTCACAGCAATTGAAAACTCTATGAAGTGCAATTCTACTCTGAAGCACACTGAGTTGCCATGAGTCAGAGTTTACTCAATGGGAACAAGTTACAGATAAAATTCAAATTTCTGTTTACTCAACATTCAAGCTGCATTCTATCCACTATAATTCATGGTCCCAGGGCCTTGATTATTTATTTAAACTGCCTGAGACAAATCTTTCATCTCTTTGGACAATTTAATCAGCCAAAAAAAAATAATAAAGGACAAGAAAAACATAAGTATATTTTGATATCTCATATCTAAGTGTCCTTTTAGTTGTAACATTTTTGGAATGTAATTTTTGTTCAGAGGGTTGTCTTTTCCTATGGAAATATGATTGATTGGCCGCATTCAAAAATTACATTTAAAACTCTGGTCTAATTAACACTTTATCAAACGAACAAAGTTAAAAAAATTAAAATTTTCAGTCAATTTTTATTTAACTAAATAAACTTATTTAGATAAATGATCAATTTAGGGATCACATAAAAAGAAATAGCATATAATCATTCTTATAACTCTAAGAATATGTTTTATCTGTATGTTCTCTCACAAAACATAAGTGATACAAGAGAACATTAATTAAGTCAAATGGAGCTATGAAACTTGGTTTCTATTACCACCATTTAGTAATCCCTGTTGTTTATTTAATGCTTCTTATATGCCATCCACTGCATTAGGTATTTGATATATGCCACCTTATTTAATGCTCACAAGAATATTTCTCATTTACCAAGGAGTAAACTGAACCAAAGAGAATTTATGTAATTTGACCAAGGGTACAAAGCTAGTATGTGACAAAGTTAGGATTTTTATCATTGTCTGTATGACACCAAAGCCAACTGTTTTTCCTGCTGCCCTTTATTCTTTCCCTCTGAATGATGTGAGAGGTATGATGAATGTGTAAGAAACACCAAAAAAGTACTCAAGGAGCTTGTGTTCATTTCCTCTTTCAACTGATATTCAGGTTGTGGGTAAATGTACTCATTTATAAAAGCAAAGAATCTCTCTTTGAAAGCCTGATCCTTCTTTATTCCTCTAAGTCTGAAAAGCATATATATATATATATATATATATATATATATATATATATATATTTGTCTTCCTCCTGAACAAGAAGATAAAAATCACACACAAAAAAATCTCAATTTTTGGAGCTTTTATCAACAAAGGGTTTTCCTAAAACACTGAATAATCTTGCCTCCTGTCACTGATGATTTTGACCTTTTTAGTTATCTATAAGTTCTCTCATGAAACTGATTTTGCTGCCTCATGTCAATCAGACAGTTTTTTCCTCACGTGTTTGGGCTTCTGTTGTTGTTGTTTGACTCAATCTGCTTTACCAAAGTATAATTTAAGTCAATGAAATGTGCACATTTAAATGTACATTTCAAAGTCTTGATAAATGTGTATACCCATGTAATTACCACAATGAAGATGGAGAATATTTTCATCCTCCCAACAATTCCCTCATACACGTTCCCAGTCAACTGCTTTTTCACTCCCAGTCCCAGGAAACCACTATTCTGATTTATTTTCATTCACAATACATTAAGTCAAATTTTCTTGAATTTTATGGGAATACAAAAATACAGTGTACTTTTGTTTCTGACTTCTTTCACTCAGCATAATCTTTCTTGAGATCTATGTTGAATCATTTATCAGTAATTAATTCCTTTTTATCACTTACTAATATTCCCTCCATATTTATAGTTTGCAAAACTTAAAGTACATTGATAGGAAGTACTTAGACTTCATAGCATTGACTTTGAGGGGAAAAAATGTTATAAAATTACAGTACTTTACACACAGAAACTGCTAGATTAATTACTATGTCTAAAATAAAGTATTTTACAATCCACTTAATTTTTTTTAAGTATAAGCCCCAACAGCTAATTAATCATGGGATTCCAAATACTCGTGTAATTCCTGCCAAGCAAGGACTAATTTTAATGATTGCTTAGCATGAATTTCCTTTAGAGATTTCATTTGGTACTTATAAAAGTGGGTTTCTTCTATAACATGTGTAGTGCCATTACAAATATAATTTAAGGATAATAAAACATGCAACATTTACTCAAAAGATCAGTTATATAAATACATATTCAGAGATTTAATCATTTGCTTAGACTGTAAATTACAATTTAATGGATAAATTTGTATTTGAAAGTTGAGATGTTTCTGGTATCATTTGTTGATACTCAGTATGTTACACATCATTCTAAACTCTCTACTGTTTGCACACACATAAATTCTGAAAACTTAACTTGTAACACAGTCTTGCTGGAGAAGTTATGGACAGACTGTTGTTGTTGTTGTTGTTGTTTGCCATCGAGTCGGCCCCGACTAATAGCGACCCCTCCTTGGGTTTCCGAGGCAATATCACTACGGAAGTAGGAACGCCCAACCTTCCTTCCGAGGAGGGTTAGCACAATAAATTTCTCATATGAGATTAAGAAGGTGAAAGAGATTATTCTCAAGTGGCAATTCTAAGCAGACACAGAGATGTCAGCAAATAGCTGACTTGGAGTCCTGACTGTGGCTGTTGGATGCTCTACTGAGACCATCTACCTCAGTACAATCACAGGTAAGACCATTGAAGAGGTTACTTGTAATACCTTAGCTTCTATTTTGTTTCACTCCTCAAACTTTCTTATCAGACTCTAATTCCCTGCATTAAAAGTCTTGCTGATGGTGGAAAGCATCACAATCACAACTATTCTAAGATCAAGAAGTCCAATAATTTACAAAAATTGAAATTTCCTTTAACTCGTCAAGGAGTTGGAGGTCATAGGGAAAACAAACAGCTAATCTCCAAAGAGTGACTTGTCCCTGTAAGGAGCGACAGAGTGAATTTTTTTAATTTTTATTTTTGGCAGACAAGAAAGAAAGAGGTGACTAAGATAGAAGTAGGTGAAAATTAAGTAGTTCAAATTTTAAAATCTGTTACATTCATTGAGAATATAATTTGGAGTTGAAGAAACAAAATCACTGCAAGCTCTTCTTTATGGTCCTGCTTAATTATCTGACTCAAAAACTTGAGGAGAGGGAAGGAGACCAGAGAAAGACACCTTGGTACTAAAGGTGTATGATCAATGATCACCTGCTACTAGAACAGAAGCTCTGCCTACTTTCCTAGCCCCTTGTCTCAGATGAGACAAAAGCCTTAAGCTACTGTAGGAGAGTAAGCAAATCCTCTTAATCCTAAGAATCACTGCCTGAAAGTTAAAAATAAAGCCTTTCACTGGAGGATGAGTAGGAAAACATCTTTCCTACCCTCTAAAAGCCAGACTAAGATCCACTTTTTTCTGCTGGAAATATCAAAAGAAAACATAAATGTCCATTGGATAAAAACAAAACAAACAAACAAACAAAAATTTATAAGTAGCCCCCCATACATACTGGAACAATACAAAGAACAAGGCATGGTAAGGGAGCTCTGGTAGCATAGTGCCTAAGGCACTTGACTGCTAACCAGAAGGCTGGAGTTCAAACCCACCAGCCACTCCTGGGAAGGAAGATGGGGCAATCTACTTCCATAGTAATACTGCCTTGGAAACCCAAGGAGGGGTTGCTATGAGTCGGGGCTGACTCAACGGCACATAACAACAACAACAACAACAAGGCATGGTAAAACCCATGGAAGAGGAATAAACCCTGTCCTGCCTGAGAGATATGGAAAATAGAAGGCATGATTTGGCATCTAGAGAGAGGATAAGTAGAAATGTTAAAATTATCTTATCCCTTACAGCCCAGGCTAAAGGTCCTGCCTAAGGATAAAGCTGGACCAGAATGACCAGGAACCCTTCCTCCCCTACCATAAGCCTAGCATTAAGTTTTAAGCAAGTAAGAAATAGCAATCTATTGCTGGGGAAGGGACAAAAACTAAAAAGAAGCTGTCTCTTTGATTCCAAAATACAGGAATGGTGCAAAATTAAAGGAGAAGCTGAAAATTAAAGATTAAACTGTCAAAGATTTCATTTTACTCAGATCCTCATTCAATGACCATGGAAGCAACAGCCAAGAAATCAAGCTACATATTTCATTGGGCAAATATTCTGAAAAAAAAGTCTATTTAAAATGTTGAAAAGCAAAGTTATTATCTTGAGGATTATGGTGTGCCTGACAAAGCCATCATATTTTCAAGAACCTCATATTTATTCATAAGAAGTATTCATGCATTTCAATAATTGTGTTGGCAAAGAATATTGAATATATCATGGACTTCCAGGCATTTGACTGCTAAACAGAAGGCTGGAGGTTCCAACCCACCGGCCACTCCTCAGAAGGAATATTAGGCAATCTACTTCCTTACAGATACTGCCTTAGAACCTAAGGAGGTGTCGCTATGAGTAGGAAACAATTCCATGGCAGTGAGTTTGATTTTTTTTTTTTTAAATGGACTTCCAGAAGAACAAACAAATCTGTCTTGGAACTGAGGATGGCTGGAGAAAGACATCATACTTGGTAAGGTAGAGGGTTAATAGAAAAGAGGAAGACCCTCATTGAGATGGATTGATACAGTAGAAGCAACAATGGGCTCAAACATGCCAGTAATTGTGAGGATGGTGCAGGACCAGGCAGTGTTTCACTCTATTGAACATAGTATTGATATGAGTCTTTACCAACTTAAAAGCACCTAGCAACCACAAAAGTAATAAGGAAGGAACACTGGGAAAAACTCTAGCACCCTCACCCATACTAAGAACAAGGTAACAATAGCCAACTCCTGAAGATTTTGAAGCTTATGGTGTACTATGGGTTCACCAACTTCAAAAATCAAAGTTAAGTCAATTACTGACTAGATTGACTCAATCCATACAATAGTGTAATAAAAGTATATGAATGCCCATTCCTCGACATAAACATTAATTACCTCAGTACCTAATTTTTTTTGCACATGATGTCTGGCATTAAAAAATTATGGGACAGCAATAAAGCTAGGCAGTGGTAGAGTGAGGGAAATACTTCCACCAGATAACTTAATCAGTAGAACCAGATATAGAAATTATTCAAATATAGAAACTTTCATATCTTGTTGTTGTTGTTATGTGCCATCGAGTCAGACCGGACTCATAGCAACCCTTCCTTGGGTTTCTGAGGCAGTATCTGTACAGAAGTAGATTGCCCAACCTTCCTTCCGAGGAGTGGCTGGTGGGTTTGAACTGCCAGCCCTCTGGTTAGCAGTCAAGTGCCTTAGGCATTATGCTACCAGAGTCCCCGTGAAACTTTCATATAGAAAGTGTAAAATAACAATAATTAAATATTAAAAGATCTAGTGCAAAAGTTACACAGTATGTATGAACAAATAGTTCCAAAATAGAAAGGGAAATGTAAAATAGAATAAATAATTAAATAACCAATGTTAGAAGTAAAAATAATTATATCAGTTATGGAGAATTCCTTCAACAGGATTATCAGATGACTGAACACAGTTGAGGAAAAAGCTAGCAAGTTTGAATATAGGTCTAAATTATCAAAATTGAAACACTAACAGAAAAAAGAGTTTACAAAACAAAACATAAAAAGGACAAAGATCCCAAGAGAAGTGAGACAATATCAACTGACAAACATACACTGAGTTCTAAATGCAATAGAGAGAGCATGGTACAGAGGAATATTTGAAAAGATAAGTTTCCAAAATTCATGAAAGATAACAAACTACAGTTCCAAAACCTTCAGAGCACTCCAAGCAGGTGAAAAATTAATTAATTAATTAAATTAAACACACAGATTAGATATATGAATTTACTAAAACAAAATATAAGGAAAAAATAATATTGCAGGCAGCCAAAGGAAAAAGGATTATTACAAACGAGATCAAAGATGAGAATAAGAGCAAATTTCTCATCAGAAACTGAAAGCCAGAAGGCAAGAGAGCAACATATTTCAACTGCTGAGAAAGAGAGGGGAAAAAAAAAATGAACCTATAATTCCATACCTACCAAAGGTGGTTGTTGTTAGGCGCTGTCGAGTTGTCTCCAACTCATAGAAACCCTATGCACAGCAAAACGAAAGACCACCCGGTCTTGAGCCAGCTCCATGATTCTTGCTATACTTGAGTCCATCACCACTGCCACTGTGTCAGTCCATCTCTCTGAGGGCCTTCCCCTCTTTCATTGACACTCCACCTTACCAAACATGACATCCTTCTCCAGGGAACGGTCCCTTCAGACAACATGACCAAAGAATGTGAGATGAAGTCTGGCCATTCTCACATCTAAGGAGCATTCTGGCTGCACTTCCTCCTGGACAGATCTGTTAGTTCTTTTAGCAGCCCATGGTATTTTCAGCATTCTTTGCCAACACCACAGCTCAAAAGCACCAATTTTTCAGTCTTCCTTATACACTGTCCAGCTCTCACATGCATACGAGGCAATTGAAAATACCGTGGCTTATGTCAGGCACACCTTAGTCCTCAAGGAGACATCTTTGCTCTTCAGCACTTGAAAGAGGTCCTTTGCAGCCAATTTGCCCAGTGCTGTATGTTGTCTGATGTACTGACTGCTTGCATTGGCGTTGTTTGTAGAACCAAGAAATGTGAAGTCTTTGTGACAATTCAATCTTTTCTCCATTTATCATAATGCTGATTATAAGTCCATTTTTGAGGATTTTTGTTTGTTTATATTGAGATGTAATCCATGCAGCAGAATGTATTCTTCAATCTTCATCAGTAAGTACTTCAAGTCATCCTCACTTTCAGCAAGCAAAGTTGTGTCATCAGCTTATCTCAGGTTGTTAATGATTCTTCCTCCAATCTTGATGCCATGTTCTTCTTCATATAGTCCAGCTTCTCAGATTATTATTTGGTTAAAGGATAAAACCCTGTCACACTCCCTTCTTGACTTTAAACCACACAGCACTGCCTTGTTCTGTTCGAATGACAGCTTCTTGGTCTATGTATGGGTTCTTCATGAGTACAGTTAAGTGTTTTGGAATTCCATTCTTCTCAATGTTATCCACAACTTGTTATGATCCACACAATCAAACCCTTTTTCATAGTCAATAAAACACAAGTAAACATCTTTCTGGTGTTCTTTGCTTTGAGCCAAGATACATCTGACATCAGCAATGATATCCCTCTTCTGAATCCAGCTTGTATTTCTGGAAGTTTCACGTCCTCTTCTGAATCCAGAATGTATTTCTGGAAGTTCTCTGTCAATATACTGCTACAACTGTTTTTTATTATCTTCAGTAAGATTTTACTTACATAGGATATTAATGAAACTGTTTGATAATTTCCACATTCTCTTGGATCACCTCTTTGGAATGGGTACAATATGGATCTCTTCCAGTCAGTTGGCTAGGTAACTATCTTCCAGATCCCTTGGCATAGCCAAGTGAGTGCCTCCAGTGGGGCATCCATTTGTTGAAACATCTCAGTGGATATTATGTCAATTCCTGGAGACTTGTTCTTCATCAATTCTTTCAGTGCGGCTTTGACTTTTTCCTTCAATACCATTGGTTCTTGAACGTATGCCACCTCCTGAAATGGATGACAATTGACCAGTGCTTTTTGGTACAGTGACTCTGTGTATTCCTTCCATCTTTTTTTTTTTTTTGATGCTTCCTTCATCATTCAATATTTTGCCCACAGAATCTTTCAATAATGCAACTTGAGGCTTAAATTTTTTCCTCAGTTCTTACAGCTTGAGAAATGCCAAGCGTGTTCTTTCCTTTTAGTTTTCTAATTCACAGTCTTTGCTCTTTGAAATCTTCTGTTCAGCTCTTTTATCATGTTATTTCTTCCATTTGCTTTAGCTACTCTTCACTCAAGGGCAAGTTTCAGCGTCTCTTCTGAGATCGTTTTTTGTTTTTTCTATCTTTCTCATATTTTTAAACACCTCTTTCCTTCTTCATGGATGATGCTCTTGATGTCATCCCACAATTCTGCTGGTTTTTGGTTATGGGTTTCCAATGCATCAAATATATTCTTTAGATGGTCTCTAAATTCAGCAGGGATAGATTCAAGGTCATATTTTGGCTCTTATGGACTTGTTTTAATTGTCTTCAACTTCAAGTTGAACTTGCATAGTTGCAGTTGATGGTCTGTTCCACAATCAGCTCCTGGCTTTTTTTGTCTCAGGAAAGACATTGATCTTTTCCATCACCCCTTGCCACAGATGTAATCAGTCTGATTTCTGTGTACTCCATCTGGCAAAGTCCATGTGTATAGCTGCCATTTCCGTTGCTGAAATAAGGTATTTGCAATGAATAAGTCATTTGTCTTACAAAATTCTATCATGCAATCTCCAGCATTATTTCTGTCACCAAGGTCAAATTTTCCAACTGCTGGTGATTTTTCTTTGTTTTCCAACTGCATTCCAGTCACCAGTGATTAGCAACACATCTTGATTGCATGTTCAGTCAATTTCAGACTGCAGAAGTTGATAAAAATCTTCAATTTTCTGATCTTTTGCTTTGGTAGTTGGTGCATAAATGTGAATAATAGTAGTATTAATGGGTCTTCTTTGTAGATGTATGGATATTATCCTATCACTGGCAGCATTGTACTTCAGGACAGATCTTGGAGCATCTTTTGTGATGATGAATACTGTGCCATTCCTGTTCAATTTGTCATTCCCACCCAGCATAATGGATCATATGGTTGTGTGATTCAAAATGTCAAAAACCAGTCCATTTAAGCTCACTAATGCCTGGGATATCAATCTTTTTGTGTTCCATTTCATTTTTGACAACTTCCAGTTTTCCTAGACTCATACATCATACATTCCATGTTCCAATTATTAATGGATATTTGCAGCTGTTTCTCCACAATTTGAGTCATAGCACACCAGCACATGGAGGTCCTGAAAGACTTACTTTATCTGTATCATTAAGATTGGTTCTACTCTGATGAGGAAGCTCTTTCCCAGTCCTATTTTTAGTGCCTTCTGACACAGTGGGCTCATCTTCCTGCACTGTGTCAGACAATGTTTCCAAGCTGTTCATAAAGTTGCCTAGTAATGCATCAGACAGTGTTTCTCTGCTATTCATAAGGTTTTTCCTGGCCAGTATTTGAGAAGTGGATGTCCTCCTCCTTCTTCCTAGTCTGTCTTAGTCTGTATCGATGTATCACTATCTGTAACTATGTATCACACTGATCTGATTCGCAGCCAATCATGTGTATGGCTCAAGACCAAGAGCCTTTCATTCAGGTGTGCCTGGGGTCACTGTGATTTAAGAGTACTAATTTAGCCCATGAATCAAAAATCAGAAGACCTACAATTTTTGTGGGACCAAGAGCAAAAGTACATGCAGGACACTGTAAACTACTAAGCCATTTGAACTGTGTGACAGACATCAATGATTCTGCAAGTAACTCAGAATATATAATTGGTATGTGAAACCCCTGAAAAGACAAAAATTGCCCAGTTTGGAGAAAGCCCATATTCTTTTCTTCTAATAGATATTTTCCTTTCGACAAACAATTTCTGGTTTATTATTAGACAATGTTAGAGACAAAATGCTTTACAAAATAGCCTTGTGGCTTGACCTGCTTATCAGAAAATGCTATAATATAATCTATGAAGGGCTAAAATTCAGTACTCCACTATCAAGTGGAAGTGTCATATATAGGATGAGTCCTAAGCTGGTACTAGGTGCTTTGGTGGTACAATGGCTAACACATTTGGCTGCTAACCAAAAGATCAGCAGTTCAAACCCATCAAACACTGTGGGAGAAAGATGAGGCAGTCTGCTTCTGTGAAGATTTATAGCCTTGGAAACCCTATGGGGAAGTTCTATTCTGTCCTATAGGTCACGGTGAGTTGGAATTGATTAAATGGCAGTGAGTTAACCTGATACTAAAAGTGAAAACTCTCATAAGTAAAACCTTAGTTTCCCGTAGTTTCTACTATTCTTCTATGACCATCTCTACCTCAACCCCAAACCAAATTTTCATATGTAATTCCCTATAGCTTGTTAAATGTAGAATAAACAATCTGTGGGTTTACTTTAACAATGGTTGGTTCCTCCTAATATGCTAACATAACCTAAATGATCACTGGGTATTCACACTGTCTCTCAAAGAATGTCCATGAATTACAGTGAGTATAGAAAATGCTTCAAGAGGAGATAGTTTTGAACAATAAATCTCTTTGTCTATTTTACCTAATAAAAGAGAACTAATGTTTTGGAGGTACACTGAGAGATGGACAATGGCTAATGTCTCAGCTGATGGTCAGGTACTGGGAAGGAATAACATTAGAAGAATAAGTACAAGATATATGGACTTTCACTAAGGATATGGAAATTGAAAATTAGTGAACTGGAAAATAGATAAGAAGAAACTATCAAGAAGGAAGAACAGAAAGACAAAAGAACAAAACTGGTCATCAAAGTACATCTTGCAGAGATCAAGCTCTCAGTGATCAAGTACACAAAATGATGCATTCAACTGAGGTTAGTCTTCCTCTTTTACTAGTTAACCTGGTTCTCCCTAAATGAGCACAGGAAAAATATAGTCATGACAATAGGGATAAATATAATGTATACTCTTTCTCTTAGCAAGGATGATGTAGCAAATATCACTAATGTTTATCCACTGTGGCAACAGCAAAGAATATTGTTGGTTTTTTAACATAGCAGTACTCCTTATAGAGAAAGAACGGCCATCTGAAGGCAAATTCAGACTTATTACAGTGAATTTTTTTCCATCATGAAAGAAGCAACAACTTCAGTAAAACAGATACTTATATTTAATATGCAGTTTCACTCTTTACCTGTATTTATTCTGCCAACACCATCATCCACATATTTATTAAATACCTTATTCTTTGTTAGGGCATTTCATTCAACATTATCTCTGATCAGGGATTTTATTTTATAATAAAATAATTTCAGAAATAGGTTAACAGTTATGAGCTTCACAGCTCTGAGTTTTCTCTATCAGTAAAATATAATTTAAATAAGAATGGAAGTTTTCAGATTTTAGTAGTGATGAACTAGGCAATTGAAAGTCATCATTACTCAGTGTAAATGAAATCATGACTAACATAGATTCCTAGAAGAATGAAGTAAATAACACAATAATAGGAAATTACAGAGGTAAAATCTGGGGTAAACTGGATATCAGTGAAATGAATGAAGATTTTGAGGCCACTCTACCTAGAGTTCCTTTTCCAAACTAGACAGAAAAACTAGCCAATTGAGATAATTCATAATGTGTGGAAACTGATACCCATGAAGGCTGAGCAAATTATCATTGTTCAGAGTTGAGATTTTAAAGGGATGTGCCTGTCCTAAAGTAAAGATGAACAGAAATAAAAAAAAAAAGTCCTTAAATAGTCTAAAGTACCTCTTTCAGTAATATCAATAATTCAAAAACCTTATGACAAGAAATTGGGTTAAAATAAATTGGGTTGATAATGTATTTCTAAAGCATTCAGTTACATGGAAGAGATTAAAATAATTATCTCTAGAAGAATATAATATCTTCTAATCCCACCAGCCACTCCTTGGAAGGAAGGTTGGGCAATCTACTTCCGTAGAGATATAACCTCGGAAACACAAGGAGGGGTTGCTATGAGTAGGGTCCAACTTGACGACACATAACAACAACACAGTCCTTGTCAGTTATTTCTAAAAATTGTCTTTCAACTACAATGTCCAAAACAGAATCAAAAGTATCTAGGAATAAGAGAGGAAATGTGGTAGTTAAATTTGTGTGTCATCTTGGTTGGGCCTGGTTGAGGGGCTGGGCAGCTGGTGATAGTTATTCTCCATGATGAGACTGGCAATCACCTCAATGATGGGATCTACCACAAGCAACTGAGTAGCTCCCTTTGAGATGTGGTCTGCTTTCTATATATAAGGAGAAGCCTTGGGGATAGTCTCTAGCTTACAGCATGCTTGGAGCCTGCATGTAGTTGTGTTGTGGTTCAGCAGCCTGCCATGCTCTGCCGGCCTTGGAACTTAAAATGGACTTGAATTAATGGCCTACGGTGTGGTTTGGTAACACGAGGACTATGTCATTTTATTTGTCAACCTTGGGCTTGTTAGCCTCAGCAGCCAGTAGCTGCCTGAGTGAACAATTGCTCTAGCTTCAGTGGCCTGGGAACTATAGGCCGGGCTGAAGTCCAAGGTCGAGGGGATTTCCCACAGCCCCTAGACCCTGGCACTTTGAACTTGGATTAAAACCTCCAAACTGTAAGAGAATGAACTCCTGTTTGTTCAGCTATCCCATTTGTGGTATATACATGTCAGAGTGGCACTAGGTAACCAGAACAGAACAAGCTACCAAGAGAGTGGGGTGCTGCTCTGACAGATACCTAAAATTGGAAACAGGAGTGGAAACAGGATCCTGAGACCCTAGTAGAAAGACCCCGGCATGTGGCATGAGAGATGGCAGAATCAGAGCCAAGAGACTGACATTAAACAGCAACAGGCTTACCAGCCCATGGGGGAGGAAGCTAGATGTCATTGGGTAGGTGGCTTCCTGGAAGAACGGGTTGTTTTGGGGCATTAATTGATGACAAGACTGGCATAAAATGGAGTAGCAGGTTGGCCAGCCAATGGAACAAGAAAGCTAATTATCTTTGGGCAGAAAGATTTCTGGCAGAGTGGGTTGTCCTCGGGTATTTATCAGCAGAAGTGGAGAGACTAAGGAAACAGGAAGCAGAGCTACCTCAGCTCAAAGGGTAGGATCATGGCCTTTAAGGGTGGAACCATCATAGGTCCCTAGGTTTCAAAGAGTTATACCTGGAGTGTGAGGTGCTCATTCATGTGAGCCAGTGGGATGGAGCCATAGCTGCTGCCCAAGAGTGACAGGGCAGGGCTTCTTTGCCCAAGAGGGAGAGGAATGAATCCTACCAGGTCAAGGGGGTAAAGTTGCCATTTAGAGGAACGAGGGGACTGGAACAACTCAGTGAAGGAGATCTGTACAGATGACACCCAATGAAGATCTGTACAGGTGCCAAGTTGACAGGGCATAGAATTGTGGTAGTTAAATTTGTGTGTCAAATTGGCTCCCCATGATGAGACTGGCAATTAACTCTATGGTGGGATCTACCAAAAGCAGCTGAGTAGTTCCCTTTGGGGTGTGGTCAGCATCATGTATATACAAGGAGAAGCCTTGGGGATAGTCTCTAGCTTATGGTATGCTTGGACCCTGCATGTAGCCATGTCATTGTTCAGCAGCCTGCCATGCTCTGTTGACCTTGGGACTTACAATGGACTTGAGTTAATGGTCTGACATGTGGTTTGGTAACATGGTCTGACATGTGGTTTGGTAACAGCCTACCATGCTCTGTCAACCTTGGGACTTACAATGGACTTGAGTTAATGGTCTGACATGTGGTTTGGTAACATGGGGACTGTGCCATTTTATTTGTCCACCTTGGGCTTGTTAGCCTCAGGAGCCAGTAGCTACCTTAGTGAACAGATGCCTCTAGCATCAGTGGGCTGGGAGCAAGAGGCAGAGCTGAAGCCCAAGGTCAAGGGGATTTCACACAGCCCCTAGAGCCTGTCACTTTGAACTTGGACTTAAAGCCTCCAAACTGTAAGAGTATAAAGTCCTGTTTGTTCAGCTCTGCATTTGTGATATATCTATGTCAGAATGGCACTAGGTAACCAAAACAAGAAATAATTTATGAAGTTGAGTAACACAAAAACAGTATTAAACAGAAATACTTCCTTAAGTACTACAAGTAGTAGAATTTGTAGATGTGGCTGTAAACTAACTCTGTTTTCTATAGAGAAAAACGTAAGCTTAAGCAATTCAGCAAGGAACTCAATGATTTAAAAATAAAACAAAACAAAAAAGCTGGCATCACCACAGTTTTGAAAAAGAAGCAATTAACAATTCTACACTTAAAATGAAATAACACCGTAGTGAAAAATAACAAGAAATCAGATATACCTGAAATGGAAGAAATAAGCACACTGGAAAACAGATGAGAGGAAACTATAAAGAACTAGATAAAGGAAGATACAAGAATAAAAGTTAAAGAAAAGAAGATAGGAAATAGAAAAGAGCCAGGTAGTTGCTTAACTAGAGTTGAAGGTAACAAAATTGTGAAATATATGGATAAATATAGAGTAACATTGATGGAATAAGCAAGAAATATATATTGTGAGAATAAAATAAGCCAAGAGAGATTTAAATTTCTTAGCAGACAATTAACAGAAGAATAAAAGACTGTATATAATTGGCATACTAAAAGGAAAAATGGAATATAACAATTTCTCAACCAATCAAACTGGAGGAAAATAAAAAGTAAAAACTAAGGGCAAATAAGAATCACATAGTAACATCATGGAAGCTCTGGTGGCATAGTGCCTAAGGCATTTGACTGCTAACCAGAAAGCTGGCGTTTCAAACCCACCATCCACTCCTGGAAAGGAAGATGAGACATTCTTCTTCTGTAGAGATAATGCCTGGGAAACCCAAGGAACAGTTGCTATGAGTCCGAACTGACTCGATGGCAGGGAATTAGTTAGGTAGTAACATCATAGAAATTAAATTAAATATATCAAAAATAAATGGAAAATAAACAACTTGAAAGAAAAAGCTTGTCAGCCTTATGAAAGATACACAACTCAAATATGTTGGAAGTCATAAGTACCTGAAAGCAGGGGAAAAGCAAAGCCAGAGGGGATGATGGAACAGAGCAGCAGCCAGGGATCCAGGTAAGGGGAGGCACCCAGACCCCATAACCAACAGGCAGGAAAGTAGGGGAAAAACGAAGCTAAAACGGATGACAGAGCAGAGCAGCACAAGGGATCCAGGTAAGGGGAGGGTGAAGAGATTTTGAACAGCTAAGGAAGACAAACTTCTCTGTCAGGTTGTTGTACTGTGGTGGCTTGCATGTTGCTGTGAGGCTTGAGGCTGTGCCACTGGTGCTTCAAGTACCAACAGGGTTACACCTCATGCAGAGGTTTCAATGCAGCTTACAGACTGAGACAGACTAGGAAGAAGGAGGAGGTCATCCACTTCTCAAATACTGGCCGTGGAAAACCTTATAAATAGCAGAGAAACACTGTCTGATGCATTACTGGGCAACTTTATAAATAGCCCTGAAACACTATCCAATAGAGTGCAGGAGGACAAGCCCCTTAGGTCAGAAAGCTCTCAAAATACAACTGGGAAAGAGCTGGATCATCAGAGTAGAAAGAAACTTAATGATATGTGTAAAGTAAATCTTTCAGGACCTCCATTTGCTGATGCAACATGGCTCAAATTGAGGAGAAACAGTTGCAAACATCCATTAATAATCAGAATATGGAGTGTAAGAAGTATGAATCTAGGAAAATTGAAAGTTGTCAAAAATGAAATGGAATGCATAAAGAGTGATATCCTAGGCATTAGTGAGCTGAAATGGACTGGTTTTGGACGTTTTGAATCAGAAAACCATATGATCTACTATGCCGGGAATGACAATTTGAAGAGGAATGGTGTGGCAGTCATCATCGCAAAGAATGTTTCAAGATCTGTCCTGAAGTGCAATGCTGTCAATGATAGGATAATATTCATACACCTACAAGGAAGACCAGTTAATACAACTATTATTCAAATTTATGCACCAAGCACCAAAGCCAAAGAAGAGGAAATTGAAGATTTTTATCAACTTCTGCAGTCTGAAATTGACTGAAAGTGCAACCAAGATGTGTTAATTATCATTGGTGACTGGAATGTAAAAGTTGGAAACAAAGAAAAATCATCAGTAGTTGGGAAATTTGGCCTTGGTGACAGAAATAAAGGTGGAGATCACAGAATAGAATTTTGCAAGACAAATGACTTATTCATGGAAAATACATTTTTCAACAACATAAATGGGGCTACACACATGGACTTTGCCAGATGAGATACACAGGAACCCAGTTGACTACATCTGTGGCAAGAGGTGATGGAAAAAGTCAATATCTGCAGCCAAGACCAGCCCACTAGCTGATGATGGAACAGATCATCAACTGCTCATATGCAAGTTCAACTTGAAATTGAAGAAAATTAAAACAAGTCCACAAGAGCCATAATATGATCTTGAATATATCCCTCCTGAATTAAGAGACCATTTAAAGAAGAGATTTGATGCACTGAACACCAATGACCTAAAAATCAGAGGAATTGTGAGATGACATCAAGAACATCATCCACGAAGAAAACAAAAGGTCATTAAAAAGACAAGAAAAGAAGAAAAGATGAAAATGGATGTCAGAAGATACTCTGAAACTTTCCCTTGAATGGAGAGTAGCTAAAGTAATTGGAAAAACTGACAAGATAAAAGAGCTGAACAGAAGATTTCAAACAGCAGCTCAAGCAGACAGAGCCATTGGCATGTGCAAAGACCTGGAGTTAGAAAACCAAAAACAATTGAAATTGAGAAACTGCATTCCTCAAGCTGAAAGAACTGAGAAAAAAAAATTAAGGCTCGAGTTGTAATATTGAAAGATTCTATGGGCAAAATATTGAGTGATGCAAGAAGCATCAAAAGATGGAACACAAAGGATGGACACAGAGTCACTGTACCAAAAAGAACTGGTCAATGTTCATCTATTTCAGGAGGTGGCATATGATCAAGATCCAATGGTATCAAAGGAGGAAGTCAAAGCTGCACTGAAGGACTTGGTGAAAAACAAGGCTCCAGGAATTGATGGAATACCCATTGAGATGTTTCAACAAATGGATGCCCCACTGGAGGCACTCACTTGGCTATGCCAAGGCATCTGGAAGATACCTACCTAGTCAACTGACTGGAAAAGATCCATATTGTACCCATTGCAAAGAAAGGTGATCCCATAGACTGTGAAAATTATCAAACAAAATCATTAATATTGCACACAAGTAAAATCTTACTGAAAATATTTCAAAAATGGCTGCAGCAATATATAGACAGAGAACTTCCAGAAGTGCAGGCTGGATTCAGAGGAGAACATGGAACAAGGGATATCATTGCTGATGTCAGACGGATCTTGGCTCAAAGCAAAGAATACCAGAAAGATGTTTACTTGTGTTTTATTTACTATGCAAAAGCATTTGATAGTGTGGATCATAACAAACTGTGGACAACATTGAGAAGAATGGGAATTCCCAAATACTTGATTATACTCATGAGGAACTTGTACATAGACCAGGAGGCTGTTATTCAAACAAAACAAGGGGACACAGCATGGTTTAAAATCAAGAAGGGAGTGTGTCAGGGTTGTGTGCTTTCACCATACTTATTCAATCTATATGATTAGCAAACAATCTGAGAAGCTGGACTATATGAAGAAGAACATGGCATCAAGATTGGAGTAAGAATCATTAACAACCTGCCATATGCAGAGGACACAACTTTGCTTGCTGAAATGGATACTTATGGATATTCAAGAATACACTCTGCAGTATGGATTACATCTCAATATAAAGAAACAAAAATCATCAAAACTGGACCATTAAGCAGCATCACGATAAATGGAGAAAAGATTGAAGTTGTCAAAGACTTCACATTGCTTGGTTCTACAATAAATGCCAATGGAGCAATAGTCAAGACATCAGACGACTTATAACTTATGGCAAGTCAGTTGCAAAGGACCTCTTTCAAGAGCTGAGGAGCAAAGATGTCTCCTGGAGGACTAAAGTGCACCTGACACAAGCCATGACATTTTCAATCACTTCGTATGCATGTGAGAGCTGGACAATGAATAAGGAAAACCAAAGAAGAATTGATGCTTTTGAGTTGAGTTGTGGTGCTGGCGAAGAATACTGAAAGTATTGTGGACTGCTAAAAGAATTAACAAATCTGTCCTGGAGGAAGTGCAGCCAGAATGTCCCTTGGAAGTGATAATGGCCAGACTAATCTCATCTACTTTGGTCATGTTGCCAGAAGGTACCATTCCCTGGAGAAAGATGTCATACTTGGTAAGGTGGAGGGTCCACAAAAGAGGAGAAGGTCCTCAACAAGATGAATTGAAACAGTGGCTGAGGACATGGGCTCAAGTATAGCAGGGATTGTTGAGCTGGTGTGGGACCGGGAAGTTTTTCCTTCTGCTGTGCATAGGGTCACTATGAGTTGGAGATGACTCGACAGCACCTAACAACAACAATAACCTGTATGTATTTGAGGCTATAAAAACTCCACTAAGTATTTAACTGCATACTACAATTTCACGTATTTTGATTTTAGGAGTTTGAGGAAGACTTCGTCTCACCCGCTTTGGCCATGTTGTCAGAAGGGAGCATTCCCTGGAGAAGGATATCAGGCTTGGTAAAGTGGAGGGTCAGTGATATAGGGAAGGTCCTCCATGACATGAATTGACATAGTGGCTGCAAAGATGGGTTCAAGTATAACAAGACTTGTGATGCTGGCACAGGACTGGGCAGAGTTTCGTTGTTTTATGTAGGGTCACTATGAGTTGGAGCTGACCCCACCACACCTAACAACAACAACATATATGTATAGGACTTCTTATGAAGCAAACTCTCATTTTGATTGGGCTGTGTACTTCAAATAGTTAAGTTATACTATACGTTGAAATGATTCATTTTGGTATGTCATAATGTACAGCACGGTTAAGTAGAAAATAACTTTACTGACTTGGCGTTGTCTAATTGAAGTTGCCCAGCAAGTTTGGTCCACACTAACATAAAAATGTCTTTCCACTACTATTTATTCTAATATATATAAACCAAAACCAAAAACAAAAAACAAGCAAACAAACAAACAAACAAAAAAAACACTGCCATTCATATGATACCCAGTCTTGCTTCCATAGAGTGGCTGGTGGGATTGAACTACCAACCTTCTGGTTAGCAGTCAGATGCCTTTGTCACTGTGCTACTAGAGGTCCTTCACTAATATATATAATATTTAATTATATAAAATGTTTTAGGAAAAAACAATGAAAAAATAACAATGATTCCAACACTCAAGGTTAATTATAGTTAACATTTCATAAACAGCCTTCAAACACATTTTTTTAAATTAGAATCATGTTCAACAACGTATATTGTAATGGTGCATTATGTTGCATAGCCTGATTATTATAAACAACAAATTATTTTTCCATGTTCCTGACTATTCTTAATGTGATGTCATGCCAATTTAACCCATAAATATCAGCAAAACATGCCGTGAAATTCTTCATTAAAAATAACCAACTATTATACAAAGTTGACCACAAATATTATTTGAAGTCCTGGTAAAGCAGCAAATTCTTCTCCACTGTGGTCTTTAAGTCCACTTGTAGGCAATGCCAAAGTACATTTATATCAACATTTTGAAGCCTCCTTCGTTCTCTTTCCCTGTTACATTTTTCCCTCCTTTTCATCTGTAGCATCCCTGTTACACATTGCTGTTCTTTTAATTCAAGCTGATGTTCAAGTTTGCCATGCACGCGTGTGTGTATTTTGTCTTAGTTGTCTAAATCCTGACATAATATTGTGCTAAGGAAAGTTAATTTTTTAAATAGAATTGAGAATAGTGAGGGTACAATAATGAAGCATAGAACCGTTTTCAGCCACATATACCAAAGTTAAAATGTCTTCATATTATTCTATCATATAGGTATTCCGTGCTCTGGTAGCATAGTGCCTAAAGCACTTGACTGCTAACCACAAGGCTGGTGGTTCAAACCCACCAGCCACTCCTCGGAAGGAAGACTAGGCAATCTACTTCCGTAGTGATACTGCCTCAGAAACCGAAGGAGGGGTCGCTATGAGTCAGGTCTGACTCGATGGTACATAACAACAACAATAACAAATTATTCTAAGAATTAAAGCTATTTATTTTCCATTTATAAATAATAATGCAATGAAAATTGTATTATCTTCCAAGTTTCCTTCAAATAACCTAAATTTAAATTATTAAATCAAGACTATATTGATGACTCAATTTAAAATGTCATATTTGTAATAAAAATATGTAATTTACAATGTATGTTGTTGTTGTTGTTATGTGCCGTCAAGTCAGACCCGACACATAGCGAACCCTCCTTGGGTTTCCGAGGCAGTATCACTACAGAAGTAGATTGCCCCATCTTCCTTCCGAGGAGTGGCTGATGGGTTTGAACCACCAGCCATCTGGTTAGCAGTCTAGTGCCTTAGCCTCTATGCTAGGGAGCTCTGGTAGCATAGAGGCTAAGGCACTTGACTGCTAACCAGATGGCTGGCGGTTCAAACCCATCAGCCACTCCTCGGAAGGAAGATGGGGCAATCTACAATGTATGGTCCCTGGTTATTTAGTGTGTCTTCCCTTCTCCACACTCAAACCTAAGATCTATTTTTGCCATTTTCTGCTCTGCTTTATGTTTGGTGTCAGTTGTTTGGTTTATGATGTCCTTAGTAAGGTGATGCAAGTTAAAACCACAATGATATATATACCACTTTACCCCTGATAAGATGAGTTTTATTTAAAAGTGTAAAATAACAAGTGTGGGTGGGGTGTCGAAAAAATTTGAACACTAGTACATTGCTAGGGAGCCTGGTGGCCCAGTGGTTAAGTGATTGGCTGCTAACTGAAAGGTCTTCAGTTCAAACCCACCAGCTACTCTGCAGGAAAAAGCTGTGGCAGTCTGCTACCATAAAGATTACCCAAATCTATGAATTGATTTTGACTCATAGTGACCCTACAGAGATGAGTAGATTGCCCCACAGGATTTCCAAAGTTGTAAATCTTTACAGAAGCAGACTGTCATAGTTTACCATAGAAATAACATATGACTCAGTAAATCCACTCCTAACTGGAAAAGAATCAAAAGTAGGGAGTGAAACATATACAAGTTTACCAATATTTATTGTAGCATTTTTCACTATAACCAAAAGGTAAAAACTACACAAGTCCCATCAACAGATGAATGGATAAACAAAGTGTGATAAAACCATACCATGAAATATTATTTAACAATGAAAAGGAAGGAAGTCCTGTTCCATGCTAGGGTATGGATGAACCTTGAAAATGTTATGCAAATTGAAAGAATTCAGACACAAAAGGACAAATATTGTATGATTCTACTTACATAAAATATCTAGAATAAGTAAATAATTTCAGACAAAAAAGATTAGTAGTTACCAGGAAATAGCAGGAAAGAGATACAAGGAGTTTAAAAAAAAGAAGAAGAAAGAAAAACAGTGATAAATGCTATGTAATGCAACAAACGCAAACACTACCCTGGAGTTAGATCTGACTCATAGAGACACCTCCTTGGGCTTCCGAGGTGGCATTACTATGGAAATAGATTGCCCAACCTTCCTTCTGAGAAATGCTGTATATGTATAAACAACTCTTGATGCAATTGATTTTATAGTTTCATCAAATATTTTGGTTTCCCATTATAAAAAGAGGAAAGGAAAAAAAATAGTTTTATGATCTACTTCAACAACTTTTTTAAAAAAGTTTAATTTCTTATTTTACAAACATACTTCTCATGAATGGGAATTTAATTTTATCAGCTGATTTTTCTGCACCCTTTGAGACAAGCAATGAGGATTATTAGCTTACTTTTTTTATGCTGTCTTGTTGAATTAAAAATTATATACATTCCAGTTTTATAAAATGTATGAAACTGTTGTTGTTGTTGTTGTTAAGTGCCGTGGAGTCGTTTCCGACTCATAGCGACCCCATGC